>NW_019524802.1:403711-488546 GCF_002814215.2 Seriola lalandi dorsalis
TTTTTTTTTTCTCATTTTATTTAATTTGATGTAATTAGGACTTTTTTAGCATAACTGTGAAGACCAAGAGGTTCTTAATGTACCCTTACTCTGAGAAATAATGTGTATTGGGATTAAGGCTTTCCTGTCTTATTTATCTATATTATAATGTAGGCAACAAGAGTTGTTTAAAGTGGTCTTAAAAGGGAATCCTGACTCCGTTGTCATCGTTGATCTTCTTAACTAATTTCAGAAGGATGTGACATTATTGAAGGGAATATAAAGACAAATGCCGGATTATTAAAATTAATGATGTGGTTTGTAGAGTTCTGTAAGAGAACATGCTCATCTCAGCAATTTATCTTGAAGTAATTAGGATAACAAAGTACATGGTAGGTAAGTGGTTTCACACAGGTTTGATCCCTATGACAAATTCTGTAACTTCACCACTAGATCATGTGCTGGCTAGACCAGGACATAAAAACAATCACTCTGATCTCTTTCACAAGAGGCTCAATGAGGGAAACTGCTCATCATGTTTGTTACACGGAACAACCTCAGCATCAGGTGATTCTCTCCTGTAGGTCCTAAGAGAAGACGTCATCAGTTTGGAGCGGAGGTGCACGCTCTTTGGTCACCAAAATGTCTGTGCTTAGTTTTGACAAGCAAGAGAAAAACAGACAACTTTGTAAATGTCAATGCGGGACTCAATTGACCCGGCACTTTCATCAAAACAGTAAATTGAAAACTTCAAAGGGAGGGACAGAATAGTAGGGTTGCACTGCCTCAACCTCTTATTACACCTAAAAATGCCCTTTTTGAGAGTGAAGCGGTGCAAAGAACACATGAACTGTGGTCATACAGTCCAATGAGTCATCCTCCACTCTCTTTCTGAGCGCATGTGCGACCCACGCAAATCAAGTGTCTAAAAGGGGAACTGTCCCTAAGGTGCAGAGTTCTGGGTGCATTTCCTGGCAAGAGGTAAATCCATGGCATCCCTTGGAAAGCACCAGTAAACAGGCAGTGACTGTAAAAAAGAGCATATGATTTTTAAATGAAGCATCTGTCCTTTGAAAGGAGTGGAGCCTTTGTGAATGACGGTGCTTCCAGTCTACCAGGATGTTGACTGGTCACTCAATGATCAGATAAAATGAAATTTATTTAATATGATGGCTGGATTAACAAAAACCTGGGTACATGAAGCTGCTACGTGAGGCTGGTGGACTGACTGACCCACCAAAGAGCAGCGATGACAGTGTGGCTAAAAATCTGAATCATTCTTATGATAATGTGACATGGCTCATTTGCCATGTGGTAGTTTGATGCAATTGAGGAATATGCATGATGTAAGCACAATATCAAGTTGTGAAGATCTTAAATTAGATTATGGCCTATGACAGGTAATAAGGTAGGACCCACCTGAACTCCTTCATGATGTCAGTGGATATTGTGCTTTGATAGTATATGTTATGTTCTCATATTCCCAACTGAAGTTATAGTTAATCAAATTCCTACAAACCACAAAACTGTGGCTTCATGGGGGTTCTGGCTTTTTATCAGGTGCCTGCTTTGCCCAGTTGGTTATCCAGCCTTGTATACATATAGTACAGGATCACAAAAAGCTGTGTACATGAAGCTGCTACGTGAGGCTGGTGGACTGACTGACCCACCAAAGAGCAGCGATGACAGTGTGGCTAAAAATCTGAATCATTCCTTGTGATAATCTAATCAACTCTTTTCCCATTCCTGAAAGCTGGATAAAATTTATATTTGACCTGTGCTCTCATGAAGATCATGCAGACGAAGACTCATTCTTTGAACGTAAAGAAGATTATGTAAGGGCTAATATTGTGGCAAGCTTTTTCTCTGGCTGTGTTATCACATCTGGTTCATCGCTATTTCATTCATCCTTTTTGTTTCATTGCATCTGTGTTTCTGGTATTGTGGAAACAGAGGACATTTTTAGTTTAGCCTGGTCAGTATGAATGTACTTTGGCCTGAAGAGTGCAAAGAAAGGCCCTCTGTCCTCCTCTGGATGTTTTAGCTTCTGGACTCTTGTTCACAACTTAATTGAATATTCGGATGGCTAACTGAAACCATCTCTACACACAAGTCTTTATGTGCCAAGGAGGATTGATTGTATCAGACAGGCTGCATATTGTGCTCATGTGTAACTGATACACAAGAGGCAGAAGGCCAGTGTGGCTTTAAAAACTCTTCCCATCCACAGAACACTCTCCAATGCAACAGGTGGATGAGACAGCCTGGAAGGCTTTCTCGAATCCCGAATTACTTTATATTTGTCTGGGAGTCATTTATTAAGCTTGCCACTTGCTTACTCTGCAACAACATGGCCTAGTTTATAACGTGCTTTTGGGTTCGCCAGAGGTTTTTCTTGTGTGTGCAGTCAGTCGCATGAAACCCCAGCAAAGAACAATTTGCAGGTTCCTTCTGAAGCCTTACGTATATATATAGCCAATAATGGAGGCTATGATACATGAGGATGTGTTTCAATTGGATAATGAGTGGGTGGCTGAGAGGCTGCAAAGGGAGAGAAGGGCACTGTAATTACATACGTTTTTTTTTTTCCCCAGTGGGCCCCAAGATCATAGTGATCTCAACTGCTCTATGCAACCAACTGCTTGTTAACCACTTTTAAACCGTCTAACATTTTAATTGTCCAACAGAACCGGCAGCAGAACATTGATGTGATCCTTTCATTTCTTTCTCCTCGCTACCTTGCGTGCAGTGTAACGTTTTCCACTGTCTCACCTTACCGCCAACATGGAACATATACGTAGCTTATGATTGATGACAATCCTCTGTCTTGCCTGTAAAACATGATGCTCATTGTGGTGAAAGATACTCACCACATACTCGTAGGGTTGTGATGTGGATTATTGAATACATTCTCTAGGGTCTTTCAACAGAAATGTGAAATGTTTATAACGCAAGATGACACTGGATAATATAACTGCCTTGACCCCTGGCTTACACAAGGTCTCGGCCAAAGGAAATGACACAGAGCTCTTGCCTACAAACATTAGGTGTGGCCTCTCAGTGCAGGATTACTGTAACTCGCTGCACTGTGTTTACAGGATTATATCAGCTTTGTGCATGAGACAAGAGGTCACTAAGCGAGAGGCAGAGAAACACGTGTGCACACTAAAACACAGGTAATCGTCATATTAAGTTGAGAAATAATGGGCTGATGATGAAGGATTTTGTTTTGGATGACAGTGAGGGATGACAATACTGTTTTTTCAGCTAAGACCGCGGTTTCTGTCCATCTGCTTTATTAAAGCCTCTGTGTTGGTTGAAAGCTTATAATAGGACAAACTTTAAGGATCTGTCTGTAAAATCTGCTGCTTAAATTTTGAAATTTGTCATTTTTGTAATATTCAAGAATATTGTATGCATGTCGTTTGTTAAATACCACTATATGGAAAATGTATGAATTACCCGTGTATGTTGCGTTCTTCCAGTATTATTAAATCACTATAGGTAAAGGGAATGTTTTGTTATGTTAAGAAAGAAACATTAAAACTCATTATATCAAAACTCTTTTATTTTTATAGTTTGCCACAAGTCAGTGAAATATTGATTTCCTCAGTCCACTGGTCATCTAGGCAGAGAAGATTCTTCATTCATCATTTCACATGTGCAAAAGTCTTGAATTTTTAAGAAAAAAATATATACAGTGATTATTAAATACCACTTTATTTCAATTCAGACAGAATTCATTATTGCAGTGAGACATTTCACAGTGTCAGCACATACTGTATTGACTGAAATACTGAAAATGTGTTTACAGTACAATAAGTCAGTATGTTTGTACAAGGCAGATATGGATTTCTTACTTCTGCAGTGATGATAGGTTTCAAAGTTCAGCTGATGCTGGAAGTATCACATCCCCTCATATACTATATATATATATATATATACACAGATATATAAAGGTCAATGCAGAGGTTGATTTCAATGCAAAGAGACAAACGTAAGTGTTTACTTGTAGTCAGATTTCTGCTGTAATGTACATATTAGCCAATTATCTATTGGTTTTGGGAGATGTGTATGTAAAACTCAGTGCTAATAGAGTTGGTGGTGAAAGAAGTACTTTACTTAAGTAAAAGCAGTAAAACTATAATGGTAAAATTTCTCCTTTGCAAGAAAAAGTCTTGCATTCAATGTTTTACTTAAGTGAAAGTACAGAAATACTGACACAAAAATGTATCAAAAGTAAAGCATACAGGTAGGCAGTAGGACTGCCTTTTTCATATTATAATGTGTCATTTTACTGGATTTTTAGTAATGTATTAACATATACACAGAGTTTTAATGTTGTATGTGGTTGAGGTGGAGCTAATTATAACAACTCTGTATGCAGTTGGGTCGTTTAACAATGTAACAATCTGTAACAATTAACCACATTTTACAAAAACATGTGTTTTCAATATAAAATCTTCATATGAAAAGTAACTAGTAACTACAGCTGTCAGATAATTAAAAAATGTTTCCTCTTAAATGTAGTTAAGTAAAAGCAGAAGTGGCATAAAATGTTAATCTTATACTTAAGTATATACATACTTAAGTGCTGGACTTGGGTAAATGTGAGAAAGTATGTTCTTATGTTATACAGTATGGCTTATTGCTATTAAGATGTGACTATGTAAAACATCTTTGATCTCATGAGCTCTTCCTTTTGGTTATATTCCCTTGATTTAAAAAAAGAGTTGAATTGAATGGTGTCTCTAGAACTGACTGCTCAGTAGGATAACGGTGTGTCTATTTAAGGGTATAAATACGTATAGGCTACGCATATGAATTCTGTCATACTGCTTTATGAGCATAAAGGGTCTATAGCTTCATTAGGATGAAATGTAAGTTGAAAAAAAAAGATTTTAATTTCATTCTTAGACCACTCTTCTTCCTTCCCAATCATATTCTTCACCGCTTTCTTTCACAGGCAATACTCAGGGGAAAACAAGCCTTGTGGAGCCTGTGTCCTAACAGCAATCGGACACATGCAGTCCACCGTGTGGTCCTGTGCTGCTGCTCTGACCAGAGATCTTTGTGTGGCACATGTGGATAGGGAGGGCAGGGTGTGCATGGATCATCTCCTGTGGCAGAACCAGGCTCACACCCCAGTGACATTGGCCCAGACAGGGAAGGAGTCCAGGTTAAACATGGCCTTGCCCCAGCTGTTAATGGCCAGTGTAATACATAGGATGCCGATGATGTTCATGACTATTCCTGTTCTGGCCTGGTGGAGAAGAAGAGTATTTCAAGATTTTGAGAAATATTCTTATTCATTTTCATGAGTTAGATGAAAAGATTGATACCCCTGAAGTCATTATCAATACCTGATGAGGATCTCTCTTAGATCGAAACGTTGCTCAGTTAAATTACTTTCAGTTTAGTTTTTGCTCCAGTGGCTGTAAAAGTTTTTTGGATGCACTCCACATTGTTTTTATAAGTCTCATATCTATCCAGTAAATATAATGGTACAGCCAGCAGGCAATTAGCTTAGCTTAGCATAAAGACTAGAAACATGGAGAAAAAAATAAGTTATGTGAAGTTATTGCTCATTGCCAGGAAATAGCACTGTATATGTCGGATATTTGACAGTGGAACTGGGGCCATAAAGGAACAACATCTTCAACATGTAATTCACTGAATAAACGTAACAAACCACTGCCGCACTCACCATGTCAGCGACCTTGAGGTACCCATAAGAAAAGACGATGGCATTTGGAGGCGTAGCAACAGGCAGCATGAAGGCGAATGAGGCACTCAGAGTACAAGGCACCATGACGTACAATGGATTGATCCCAATGGACTGAGACTGCAATAATAACACAGAGAGCTTCAACAGTCTGAGACAGGGATGACAGCCAACCTTGATCACAAAATCCTCCACTCCTACAACTGGCTATTTTTCTGCCACCGTAATCACTGACTCATGACTCAGAGTGAAATGTGTGCAATTCAATGCGGAGTGAAAACTCTCATTAGGTGGGTGTAATTAAGATGTAATTCGTGCAAGCTTGGGGCTGAGTCATGATATCTAAAACAGAAAAGCACTACATATGTAGCGATAATGGCAGACTACTGAGATGCAGAAAACATCACTCTGTGGAATTTGCTTCTGAATTACATATCCCGCAGCACAGTAGTTTACACGTGCACAGTAATTTCTGGTTCTAAAAATAAAAAAAGGGTGAAAAGACTTCAACTTTATAGTTAGTCTTCCTTAAACTGTCATCTGGTCCCCACAATGACAGTGTTCTGTATCATCAGATGTTTTTTCTTTAAATCAAATGATAAAGATTCATTTGACAGGATGACACAAGTGACATGCCACAAGCCATGATCACCACAAAGTGTCATCTCCATACTTTCAGCTGCAAGTAACTGATCAGATGCTCTTTTATTTCCGAGTTTTCTTTCTATTGCTATTTTCACATGAGTTTTGGAACCCTTGTGCATCCACTTGGCTTTGCCCTCAATGAATATCTATGTGAATACCCCTGCTTGGCACTGTCTTTCACAACCCAGCTTTGGTGTTCTCTTGAGTGCTCGACTAGCATACACAGTAATGCCATTCTTCAGCAGCAGCAGGGTGGGCAGCATCACAAGGCACTGGGTTGAATTGGTGTGTTTGGCAAGTTATTAATGGGAGGAGGGGCCCGGAGCAGGGGACCAAACATATTCAGCCTGAATGACCAACTAGATGGGTGACCAAACAAGGGAAAATAGGCCGGTTCCCACTGGGAGTGGTTTCAGAGCTGGTCTCCAATTGGGGAAATTGGTTACAAAAGAAGTTACACTAGGAAGCTCTTTACCTCACTGAACCACGGCTAATAAACGTGATTGTCTGTCTCCTGCAGACTGAGATACTGCAGAGGCAGTATCTCAGACTTATCTCAAGCTTTTCTTCCATCGATTACATTTCACTCTCTATCTCTGAGAACTTACCATTGAGGCCAAGACAGGTAGGAAGAGGGTGGCAGTGGCTACATTACTAGTGCATTCAGTGAAGGTAGCAATCAGTAGGCACAAAACGATAGCAATAGCCCAGGGAGGGATATTTTGAAGGGGAGTCATTTGATCACCCATCCACTTTGAGAGTCCTGATTCCTAAAGGGACATACATAACATATACATAAAGTATGTTAAACTCTTTTCTGAACATACACAATCTTTATCTATAGAGCTGAGATAACATTTGGTCATATACTTTGAGTACACTCACTTCAGGTTTGTGCATAAGATACAGTGTCCTCTCAAATAGTGGTCACAAAAATACAACATTAATATAAAACAAAAGCAACACATTCAGAGGCACGTTTGAACTAGCAATGGTAGGAAATCTTCATGTTGCAATTTGCATATGGAAGATGCACAATTTTATAAGTTGGCAATTTTGAATCCAGTGAGGGAATGGATGACGACTAAAAATAAAAACTACAATATGGTAATTACAAAATGGTAATACATCAAATGACCATTTCGGAAAAATGTTGGTAAAAAATAGTATAACAAAGAGGGTTTGATTTCATTAAAATTTGAGAGGTGCTATATCCAAGTTTTTGCCATTATTTCATAGCATTAACAGCTGTTTACTCACCAATCCAAAAGAAATGCAAACTCCATACCTTTACTCGCCATGAGCCAATGTTAACTCTTGTTTTGCCACTATTCCTATCACCACTGAGGTTAGCATGCTAACCAGCTAGCCCCAGCCCGTCCTGTCTCATAATGCTACTTTGCGATAGTGAGTCACTGTAGTGTCCAGTCTCACAGTTCATTCACAGTTCAGCATGAGAGAATGAAGAAGTAGCGCTGCTCAGGGGGTCATATTCTAAGTTCTTGTTTTGTAAACGAAACGATGGCTGAAGCCCTTGGCAAGCGACCATCACCACCTCCACCACACAAAACCACATTCAGTGGGAAAGAAAATTTGCATATGGGAACTTTAAGGATTTCAATTTTAAACACAGCCAGCCATGACACCATCAAGCCACTCCCCCCTCCAGAATCATCATTATTCTTATCATAATTTGTGTGAGCTCATGGCGAATTTTCCCAATAACATATGTCTGTCATTGCCACTTACTTCACTGCCCTTGGCCAGAGCAAAACCTCCTCCAAGAAGAAGCACGATGCCCCATGGTAACTTCTTCTGGGCAACTTTCCAGGTGAGCAGAGGTGGAGTTGGGCCAACAGTTTGATGGGATACTACAGATCCAATAAATTCAATGTCAGTGTGGAATCGGTGCGCAGTCCCCATCTCTAAAAACTTGGATAGAAATATGACACATAAGCTATATACTTCGAGAAAGATGGCTCACCTGTGTCGAAACTTTGAGTCCTCCATGAACAGAAATGTGGGGGTTTGGAAGGCAGAACAAAGAGAAGGACAGCAATGAAGATTGCCACGGTGGCATCTGTCACATACCTGAGAGGTGGAGGGATGAGAGAGTGAACAAACCCAATTATATGAAGGTTTTATCCTCTGGATCAGTATGTGAGTGACAGTTAAGTGTAGACTCAGAAATGGAAAAATCTTGTATACAAACTCTGCTTTGGAGTTGAAGACATGAGTCGCCCAGCCATCAACAAATCCTGGATCCCTTGTGAACCACATCACCACCAGCAGAATGAAGAGACCAAGGACATTGATCTCTCCAAAGGACATGGACCCCAGCATACGATGCTGCTCACGTATCACATTATAGGCAGCAATCTCCTTCTCTGTCTTCACAGCTCCACAGCCCCACGTCTTCTTAAAGCTTGAGAGATCACACAGGGGAAAAAAAATGTTGTATCATCTCTACACTCAGTCACACTCTTTAGGCGGTACAATTTTCTTGATGTTGATTCAAGCCTCTGTCAGTATAATTAGGCTTTAACCATCACCAAACTCACTTGAATCCCATGAAGACAAACTGCAGCCAAAGCCAGGCTAGCGTGAGCATGAGGATCATGTTAGGGAAGGCAAAGCCAAACCAGGAGGCAAAGTTAATCACATCTCCATTCTCAGGAAAGAGTCTACGGAAAACAACAAAAGGGAATAAAATATTTTAGTTAATAAGATTGTAAATATTGGAGTACTATTTAGAAATGGCAAGAAAACACTCACTGGTTCATCTGGCCCTTGAGCACCAGATTGGGACCAGTTCCTGTAAGTGTGGCGGTGCCTCCGATGCTGGCAGCGTAGCAAACACATAGGGTCATCCCTTTACACATTCTCCGCCTTTCCGCTGCCTCCTTATGCCTGGCAGCCTCCACTGTGGCATCTAAGAAAGTCACCACCACTGGGCCTTTAAACAAAGAACAAGGAGCAGCAAAGTTTTATGAGTGGAAAAAGTCAATGATGCTGTGCATGTTATAAAAAGTTTTTTCTTGGCCAAACAGACAGAACTTTGGAGCTGGGTGTGCGTCACCTTGGGCTTCACTGTGTTTCTCTGTCTGTGGAGGCTGTTTGCTGTCACTCTCTGATGTCTGGACCTGCTCCTCTGAGCTGAGGATCTGAGGCATTTCTGCCTCACTGTTGTTGAGCTGTTCCAGCACTGCTTGGACAATAGGCACCATCATGGCTGTGGTAGCCGTGTTACTGATCCACATGGACAAGAAGGCTGTCACACCCATGAAACCCAACATCAAACTGCCAGAATTAAAAAAGAAAACATGTTGGTGGCCTTGGAGTGAAAGAGGGGGCAGTAAGTGTTTCACAACAACCAACAACAAACAAAGACAAAGACGGACATTTATGATGGCATTGAAAATCTTAAACAGTTTCCTTATCTATATCAGGTGTTTCTGATTTCTGAGCTGATTTGCTTTGAAAATGTCGGTCTTAAATATGGCAAGCCAAACAAGAGAATTTGCCGTGAAGGCATGTAACTGAGCCACTCACAGTGCTGGGCGCACACCGACAAAGAGCAGCACCCTCAAGGCGATGCGCTTGTGCAGATTCCAGTGCTCCACAGCAACCGCAACCATCAGCCCCCCCACAAACAGCAAGTTTGTGTCCTTCAGGTACTGCATACACACCTGAAACAGCAGGGCGACATATGTGAACAGACATTCATCGTTGCTGACCGTGTTCTGTTTAATTTTATTCACATTATTTTACTATTTTACTCACATCCTTGGATTCCAAGATGCCAAACAAGGGGAAAAGGAGGGCTGGGAGGAGGGCTGTTATGGCCAGTGGTAGCACCTCTGTGCACCAGTACACTGCCATCAGGATTATCACATAGGCACATTCTGCCTCCTGCATAAAAAGCATTAAAAAAAAAACATATCAACAAATGCACACACAATCAAAAACATTTTTATTCAAATGATTGAGTTAAGATCCCATTTTGAAAAGATGCCATATGAGGTTTAAAAACAGCTTCTGAGATCAATAAGTATTACATAATTTTTAGTGGGATGTTATGATCGTTCAAAGGGTAAAGATAAGTGCACTTTTTGTTATTATTGTTTCAGGTCACCTGCTTGTACATTTGCCTAGACAATACTATGGAACAGCCCTTATGTAATTTTATGACATAACCAAATCATTTGTCATGTTTTATTGCCTTGCAGGCTGTGTAATTAAGACTTTTCAAAACGTTTTACCAGTTGATAGAGAATGCCTTGATTGCTCGTAAACTGACTCTTATCAAAAATTCTTCCATTTTTGCAAAGAAGCAAAGAATCCTAAAGTTTGTCCGCCAGTCTTCATCCCTCCAAAGAGCACCTCTGTTCACAGTGGACTCAGGCATGCCTCTCCTCTCTGTCCTTGTCTGTGCCTATCATAACATGCTTACAGCCTGTGTGCATGTCTGTATGTCACATGTAGTGGTAGCAACGTGGACAGAGCCCTTTGACTCCTCTGTGTTCCCACGCTGGACATGACCCTTCATGTTAACAACAAGGAATTAAAACAACAGGACTTCAGAGTGCAGTAGCCTCAGGCAACACAGGACAGTTCTCATGCATTTTGCTCCGAGTGCGCTGTTGCGCACTTGTGAGCCGCATCAACAGGTGCACAAGCGAACCCAGCGCAGACTCATTCATTTAAAAGCCATTTATAGACAAAAAAATAAAGTATACTGCGCTGAATTTGTGCATGAGTTCAGTTCCTCAGTGTGTTAAAACTGAAAAAATGCAATCAAAGTGTTACATTTTTCTCCATTTAAAGTAACATTAAAAAATAATAATAAAAGAATTTTTTGTGTTGAGTATATGTTACCAAATAATTAGCCTCTAGATCCAACACTTGAATTATTTTATGCCAAAATCATTGGTATTGCCGAATTTCTTTTTTTTTCTGACGAACTTTCATTTAAATCAATATTGTTTCAACCAAATCAGCTACATACCGATGTCCCGATCACTAAAGGCAGTGGAAGAAGAAGAAATGGAGTTGTGAAGAGGATAAGCCCATTCTTAACAGAGCGAAGATATTTGAAGAATGCCATCCTGCAGGAAAACGGAGAAAAGGAGGCTTTTGCACCATGGATCGCGCTTTTGAGGCGCAGCGGAGAGGAGGAGGGGGAGTCCCACAGCAGATAAAGGAGAGGCGAATCACAATAAGGAGAGAGAGAGACAGAGAGCGGGAGAGAGAGAGAAAGAGAGAGAGAGAGAGCGATAGAGAGAGAGAGAGAGATGTGCTGGGGCACTTACACCAAAACAAAAGAAGTGACGGATTGATTATTCAGAGAATCAACAAATAAATAAATAAATAAAAACACTGGCTACACTGCTACTGAGCAAACTTCATTAAATGTTAGGGAGCCTGAGGATCCTGCAGTCGCACGGTCAAATTGACAGGTGCTTATCAGTCCAAGCCATTACTTCATTAACTTCTTTATTAGGCTGCAGTCAGGGGAATTCTGTCACCAGTAACCTCGGTGGGTTTACTCGTTTTGGTATCCTCCTTTTAATGATACATGAGTTTTGGGTCTGTGATACAACAATGTGTAAAGTAACTTTTCATCTGCAAAGAACAAGATATACAGATCACTTTGTCTTGTGACGCTTAGTGAAAACTTGCTCTGACACTGGTTTTTTTCCACAAGGAGTAGAGTTCCACATTAAGGTCATTCCAATGACACACTACAGAGATGCAGTCATTCGCTTTATTTCTTAAAAAAATGATGAATAATGGTCTATTAATGCCTTAGCCTGCATGGTTTTTAAAAATAGTGTAGTGATATGTCCAGATCTTCATAGTGTGATGTCACTCACGAAAGAAACCTTTAACCTGCCATCACTATTATATTATCGTCATTGTTTTTTAAATGAATTCTTTTAAATTTCCCATGAATTTGATCTCCCTTGATGGTCTAAATGCTGTGGCTACACATTGCAGCATGCAAATAATATATTTCCTTCAAATCTGAATATGTTTGACAAAAAAGTTCTGCTGTACATATATAACAACTCTCCATCATGTAACTTTAATGACACTATAACAGCTGAGTTTCTGGGGTTTTATTGAAATGCAGTGCATATTGGGAAATAATCTAACAATGTCTCCGTCTGTGGAAGCATGTTGTTGCCTGAGTGAGAGCAACAACCTTAAAAATATGTTGCAAGCAAGAAGCTGCTGTTCCAACAATTGTGTATAACTTCTGCAATCAAACCGCTGGTATTATGCACCCTAATTAAATAAATTACATGTCACAGTTATTTCAGTGGATTTTCACCTCTTTCCTCTGTGTGTTTCTGCTGACCTGAATACTTCAGCCCATTTACCCTTCACCAAAAAACACCTCTCTGCCTCACCAGCCTTTCAAATGTCTATAACTCCCAGAACACACAAACTATCATTGTGAGTTTGTCAGTTTCAATCAGATTTAAGAACAGGTCATTAAACTCCAAAAGGGATTTTCACATTGAACTGTAATAGGTTCACAATACAGTGATAACTGGGAAATTGCCCAACTATTTCGGGCATGGAGGCAAAACCCCCCCCCACTTCCTCAAAAATATGAGCATTTCAGCAACTTCAACTGACTTTATTTATGTGTATCAATCAGTGTGTGCATTGATTTATTTGCATGATAGTTAAAAGATTCTATAAGAAACCGACAGGCTATATGAATGCCCAGCCGAATGACTTGAACTGATAATTGTGTGTATTTGGGAGCAGTGTATTTGGTACCAATAAAGATATGTTCCCCTCATGCAAGAGTGAAGCGTGTCTTCCTCAAATGTCGTCCACTAAATTCTATATAAATAAATTTCTTTACCAGCAGGCTTGATAGTTCGACATAACAGTAATGTGGATTTTCCTTGACTGCATTGTGTAAGACACACGACTGTCCTGGTTTTAAATGTAACTCTGTGGTGTGTGTTTGGTTAAATTTTGTACCTAGTTTTCTTGATTTAACCTCTTATTTCATGGCACACGTTACATTTTGTTCTTTTGTTCAAATTACTGTCAGTGGGTGAGATGATTTTCGATACACAACGGAAATAAAGTATAGGAGGAAAACCAACATGAAATGTGGTTGTAGTTGTTTTCTTTGTGCTGTAATCTTGGAGGTGTTACTAGTATAAAAAAAACCAACTATTTCTGCCATCTTAGCTTTACTGCTTTTAAAAAAGATCTAAAACCTTTGTTTGTTTTTATTACAAGCCAAATAGAGAATCTGCCTATAAACACAACAATTTGTTAGCTAGCATTTTTTTTAGGGTCATCTGAGTGTGTTTGTATCAAAAATGGTGACTACTGGATTTAACTTGCTTAAGGAGAGGAGAAAAGGGTTGCTGTGTTGTGAGAGATAACATGTCCCAACTTTCCACCACAAAACATCACCTTGCAGGCACAGGTAAAGATGGCAGAGGGAACAACTTTTATCTCCTTGGATTAAGGCAATGTGCTTATGAGAATTATGTTTTTACCATTGACAAAATGTGTTCCTTTTTGTATGAATAACATCTGTAGCTTTTGCTTTAATTCTATGAATTTGCTTTTCTTGTTATGAAAGGAGGTCAAAGGTCACCTCAGGTTATTCCTCAGCCTACAGAGAAATATGCAACCCTTTTCTGTTGAATTTGTAAGATGATAACTGCAGCAGCCCAAATTGTATTTGTTGCAAGGCATCTGTCATGCATTGAAATATAATGCGCAGTATGCTTCATTGTGTCCACCCCCTTTTTATGTACTGTAAGTTCAAGATATTTGCAGGGAACGCTTTCAACCAAAACCAACAGTGTGCTTTGGGACATAAAACACATTCTGCCTGGCAGTTCTATAAAACTACTGAGAGAAGAACATGATATGCTGAGCCAAGGAATGTCATGTTCTTTGGCTGTAGCTTCTATGTAAAAGTGCTGACAGTAATTATGCTGCATTGGTGGTATGCTGAGATGAGAGAAGCTTTTAATTTGTCTCCCTGTAATTCTGAGTCTACAACCCAGTGTGGGATTTCAACATTCACTCATTTTTTACCAATCTTGAGATCAGCAAAATTTGTTACAATTTTAACAGTCAATTTGTTGAGCTGAGTTGTGACAAAAACTGCTTCCACTCTGCCACATCGCTTGATCAGTTGTGCTTTTTTAAAAATTTGTTTTGTCCACTACAATTGACTTCCTTCCAAAAAATGAATGGCAGCCAAAATATGCTTGCACAACATCCATACGTAAAATCATGCGTATTTAAATGACATTTAAAGTGTCCTTTGTGCACAGCATTCAGAATTGTATGTTCCCCTCATACTGCAATAAAAACAAAAGTAGATCATTGCACTTTGAGAGGCATGTCTTGATAATCTTCAGTGGTTTATCAAATTGCATCCATATAAAGTTTACAACTGCATTCTGCAGTGTAGAATCCAACATGAAGCATATCCTCACAAGTTATACTCATTCATAACCATCTCAGAGAATTAATTTAAATATAAATATTGAATTAAATACTGTAGCAACATAACATTTTATGTATAAATAAGAAATTATGTATTTTTAATATCCTCTGTATGACAATGTACTCTACTAGAAACAAATTAATTTTACTTTTCTTTGATTCCGTTTTGACATTTATGTTTAATAAAGGGGTCCAACTACAAATCACAAATAGCCATAGCTTGAGTTCATGAAAAAAATAATAATGCAGTGTAAGGGGGATGTCAAAGGGGAATCAGACATGCAAAATAAACGTAATGTGGTAGAAATCCTCATTACAGTGTTGCACTAGTCAAACTCTGATCCCATTTGGCTACCAGCCATCAGTTATGCACATGACAGCACCATGTTGTATCAAAATACAGCTGTGGTAGACAGATGACCTGATGCTGTTATCTTTTTGGAATATTATCCCAGATTGAGACAAAGTTGGAGCCACTAAAACAAATAAAATAAAAAATCAAATGACTGAAAATACACAGACTGTATACTGTCTGCTGATGGATTTGTCTGTGAAATTACAGACATAATGCCACCTTGTGGGGATAACTCTCCCTACATCCCAGCAGTAGACACTGAACTGGAGGAACTGTCAGTTTGGGCTGTAGTCTGTGATGTGGTGGTCCCTGAAATGAGATGAAGAACATAATTTCCTGGCCAGAAATCTACCAGCAAAATGTGGAATTGTGGCAACATTATCATTCACAACTGAATAGGAATCTAAACATCTAAAGTGGCTAAAACTTTTGCACAGTACTATAGTAGTTTGCTGGTGTCACTTTAAATTAAGGATTCAAGCTTTTTATTTGTCACATGCACACAACAGGATTTACAGTGAAATGTAAAGTTACATGTTGCAGAGATGACAGTGCAAAAGACAACAAAAACAGAATGTTCAACGTAAAGAGAAACGGCATAAAAAAAGGTTTAAACAATGTGCCCAGTATGCATTCTGCGTTCTACAAAAAACTCAGTTTATTGACTATTTTATTGTCTTGTCTACTTATGCTCTATTAAGTATATATATATATATATATATATACAAATATATATATTCCTCCTATATATATGTGTATATATATATATATATATACATAGATTAATCAATAAATATAGTATTTATTTGAATTTTGATTTCACTACTGTCTGGTGTTGATCAAATGTTCTTGCAGGTCACTGACGATATGGAAGTGTTCCTGTTTTGCACCAGCAGTCACATGAGATGAGGCTGGTGTTGTGTCACGTGAGATGTTGCGTCTGAAACATGGCTCCGACTAGCACAGAGCAAAACACCGCCGTTGTGACCGACTGTCCTCTGTCTGCTGACACGCATCTATAAACACCAGAAAACGTAGCAAGTACATGCCGCCCAGCAGCATGTCCTCGTTCTGTGAAGTTAATGTGGTACGAACTCATGATGCGTGAAACCGGCGGTGCACCGTTAGCTTGACGCCAGCTAGCTGCCAACTGCTAAAAGTGGTAAGAGGTGAGCTAAGCATTAAACAGTAAGCGCTGTTGTTCTGTAATTACAGCGGAGTTACATTTAACATGCATAACTGCGCCTGTTTATTTTGTGTCAATGATTCTAGTGACTGTGTGCTGGCTTTCTGTTTGCTTCAGTTAGGTTTCGTAACGTTAGCCCCTTCTTTAAGCTAACTGTTAGCGTCAAGTTGACGTTACTTCCCCAATTCTCTTTGAGCTTCTTAAAGCTTTTTTTCCGATATTTATAACGTAGAGAATGGTGTCATTAGCTAAATGAAATTTACATGCTTTATTTGAGACTTACAATATCCAATCTTGGTTTTAAGTTGGGCTTTGTTATTTCTTGGATGTTATCTCTGCCAGCCAGCTAGCAACCTAGCTAATGCTATACGAGATGCATTCTTAAAACTTCTTCTTTTAACTACTTGTGCTACATGAGCGTTTATGAGAGTTGTGCACTTGATAAGAAGCACTGAGCAATAGTTTGCTGGTAGTAAAGGCACAGGTGAAATCACTAACAGTAAAATATGAAACTTCATTGGAAACTTGACACCAGGGTAGACTAGATTTGTTGATGGAGCAGAAATAGTTTAGTCATGTGAGTTGAGCTCAAAATTCAGGGACCTGTAGGACAAGTAGTCATGTGCATTCAGCAACATCACATCACTGCCTGCTTTTCTCCTCTGCAGAAAACAGTCTCTCATTTCAGCACTACACAGCAGTATTATTTTTAAAGCATGACAAAAGGAGTTGTTCATTTATAATTTTTTAAATCTAATTTATACTTTTCATAGAAATTCTCTGTGGGACAGGCGGAAGAGATTAGGTCTGCCCTTGATGACTGGGATTTCTTTCTCCATGGATGTCTGAAAATCATTCCCGGTGGGAGACAGCAAGGTGAACACAGCTGATCAGTGTGCAACTCTGGACAAGCATTGGAGACTCACCATGGATTGGCTGATGCATGCAGTCGAGAAAGACTTGGGGATTGACCGACGACAGCAAGGCCTTGGACCTCGTCCCCGGGAGCTCATAGCCCTTGTTCCTACCCGCTGGGTGATGGGCCTGAGGGAAAGGAGGGTCATGCGCTGTGCTCGCTTTGACAGCATCAATGAGGCTGAAATTCGCACTTACCTTCAGTGTTCCCAGGCAAAGTTGCCTCCTGGCTGGACACGAGTATGCATTCAGGGTCTGAGGAAAAGCAAACTGAGCTACAGATTGGCTAGAGACCCATGTGATCAACAAATGGAATTCATGTCACAGGATTCTTACGTCAAAACCATGCAGTGTGTTTCGCAGCATAATGTCAGGTACTGTATATATTTTGATGTTCTACTGGAAAATGTGCTTGTCACCTTATGCTTGTGCTAAAGCTCAGACAATGTAAAAGTCTCTCTTAAAAGATGATCTGTCACTTCACTGTTGAGTTACTATTTGTGAACATTAGTTACTCTTCTCCAAAGATTTTAATAAAAAGCTTCTCTGTGTTAATATCAGTTAGCGCTCAAACAATTTATCAACAAGTCGAACGATCGTTAGAAAATAAGTCTGAAACAATTTTTCATAATTGAGTACTTGTTCAAGTCATTTGTCTAGCAAATATGCCAAACTTTCTCTGCCCTTTGGAAAGTGATGTTTTTTTTGTTATTTTTTCCATTTTGTATTTGTTTTAATTTATTTATTTACTATGGATTTTGGACAGTTGGTTATATGAAATAATTAGTATGGGGCATATTTATTTTTCACTATTTTCTATTTATAGAGAACAATTGATAAAATAATATCAATTGATAATGAAAATAACTGTTACAGCTCCAATATTGGAGTACCTGGTGCTTCACTTAAAATTAACTACAACTTGCTATGCAACTCTAGTGTTCATTTATTCGCATGCATGGCTTCTCATTCACTGTTGCATGAGGTTCCTTAATCGTGCACTCTTAATAACATTCAGCACTTAGCTCTTGCTTGGTTGTAGCTTTTGATAGGTTTCTGTAGTCAGACTTCACTGTTTGTCTTGTTAGACAGCTTAATTCTAAAGATAGATGTCAGGTGAATGTCTTGCATACAGTGAATTTAAGGCTTGCTTATGTGAGATTTATGAGCAAGTTTAAAATACCTAAACTAAATAACTAAATACAGTCATTGAGTATAACATGTTTGAGATAGTAATGTATCAGCTTTTTGTCTTTCCTTCCTTTTTCAGGAATCTGTGGCGTGAAGTTCATTACAAACTTGTGCAGCCATATGCAGGAGCCAGTGAGCAGATGCACATTGGAGCCGTAGATGCAGTGCGCCATGCGCTACAGAAGCTCTTCAATTCCACATTCATCTCATCTGACAGAGTGTCACCATCCCTCTCTCCAGCCAGAGAGAAGGAGAAAGAAAGCTACTTGCCATCCAGTTCATCTTGCTTTTCCAAGTCCCAGTCAGACCATCTGTGTCCTAATGTTCTGCCCGCAGAGTGTCTGCTGGAGACGGTAGAAATGCTGTACGTGATTCTACCATATACTCAGTATTCATTCCAAGATATTGTCTCCTTCAGCCCAGCCAAGCTCGCTAACAGCCATGCCAAAGTGTTGTTCATTCTCTACCAGCTACTAATAGCTCTACAGGCATGTCATGCAGCAGGTCTGTCTTGCGGCGAGCTCTCTCTGCAGGACATAGCAGTCGATGAGCAGCTCTGCAGCCGTCTCAAGCTCAACCTAGCCCATTATGAAGAACTAGGGATGGTGGAGGATGCAAACAGTGGTGTTACTGGCAGACAGGTGCCAAAAAGAGTCCTGCCAGGGGACAGTGTATGTGTCAGCCAAAAGAACAAAATGCTCTGCAAAGACTGCTTTGATGAACTCAAGACGTTGGTTCTGGACTGGGTTCATGGACGAGTCAGTAACTTTCGCTACTTGATGGAACTGAACAGGTTAGCAGGACGGCGAGGAGGAGACCCTAATTATCACCCAGTGCTGCCATGGGTGGTGGATTTCACTGTGCCATTTGGAAAATTCCGGGACCTCAGGAGGTCAAAGTTCAGGCTCAATAAGGGGGATAAACAGCTGGACTTTACATATGAGATGACCAAAGAGGCTTTGGCAGCTGCAGCAGGTAACGGTGTTGGTGGGGGCGGTGTAGGTGGAGACCTCAGTGGCTCTGTAGGTGCTGGTGGCACAGGACATTCCGACCACCTCCATGTACCTCATCACATATCTGATGTGCTCTCAGACATTACCTACTATGTCTACAAAGCCCGGCAGACGCCCAAGTCAGTGTTGTGCAGCCATGTTAGATCCCAGTGGGAGCCTAATGAATACCCAGCAAGTATGGAGCGCATGCAGAGCTGGACCCCTGATGAGTGCATTCCAGAGTTTTACACAGATCCCTCCATTTTCCGCTCTATCCACCCCGACATGCCAGACCTGGATGTGCCTTCTTGGTGCAAGTCTTGTGAGGAGTTCATTGAGGTCCACCGGTGCCTTCTGGAGAGCAGAGAGGTGTCCCAACATTTGCATCACTGGATAGACCTCACATTTGGCTATAAGCTGTCTGGGAAAGAAGCTGTCAAAGCCAAGAATGTGTGCCTGCACCTCGTGGACAACCACACCAATCTGACTACCTTTGGTGTAGTTCAGCTGTTTGACCAACCCCACCCTCCCCGCTTGTCTCCCTCCCAGTATGCCCCAGCAGAACCTCCTCTCCTTGGCCTTGCTGCTCTTAATGTGCCTTCTCTACACATCCCTCAAATCGACACCATGGCTGACACTGTGGATGGAATGGTACCAGAGTCCACAGGGTGTGAGTCCAGTGGCTGGACCATGGTAGACAGAGATGAAGAACTTGAACAAGGAACAGAGGCTCTGGACTCATTAGCGTCCGCTGTCTCATCCAGTTCAGTATCCTGCTCTGTGCCACTGCAAAGTGTCAGTACAGCAGGAGGAAAAATAGGAGGAGAGCACACAGCACTTATTGTATCTCAGTCCCCAAGTACATTCCCTGGTGATTTTACAAGCAGCTTAGGCCCTGGTTTACGCAGTGCCATGTTACAAAGAGGTGGGCCAATGAACAAGAAACATGGTGAGGGAAGTGTAACTGCCAGCAGTGCAGAGGAAATCAAGATCATCCTCCCCGAAGGCTTCAGCCCATTGCAGCCTTTGGAAGAGTTGGAGAAATTGAACAATTTCCTGGTGAAGAGTCTACACGCTGAAGTATGGCATCCTGCAGGATCTAGTGACTGCACAAGAAATGGTGTGATAATTGAATCTCTATCCTCTCTTACACAGCTCTACCAAAGAGACATGCAGGCCCTTGGTGTTGTCATTGCTGAGATATTCCTCTCCTTTAAACTGAGAGGACTGAAACCAGGCACCCCCCTCAGACAGCGTTTCCAAGCTGTTATGAAGCTATGCTCTGCCAGCCTCCGTGATGTGCCACTGTCTTTGCACCATGCCCTTGAGACACTGCTGCTAATCGAGAAACACTCTGGGAAAGCACATAGAGAAGTACCAGATTGCCCAGGTCCACTCCTCTTCAAATATGACCCCATCTGCGATGGGCTCCCTCCTCCAAATCCCTGCCAGTTATTGAACTCAGTTATCACTCCCTTTCCTTTCCCTTCCTATTTCGCAGCACTTCATGATTTTATCTTTTCCTACCACACTAAGATGGCGACTACATGCAGCCTTCAAGGAAGAGATGTTGTCTTTCACCTGTGGCAGCAGCTTGAGACGCTGCTGCGTGGCAACATCACAGCTGAGGGTCTTGAGATTCTCTTGCCCTTCATTCTAACCCTCATGCTTGAGGAGTCCACTGCTGTCTATGCTGCTTGGTACCTTTTTGAGCCCATCTCAAAAGTACTTGGTCCCAGAAATGCAAACAAGTACTTACTGAAGCCACTGATCAACGTATATGAAAACCCTCATTGTCTCCGAGGACGTTTCTATCTCTACACTGACTGTTTCATTCTGCAGCTGATTGTGAGGCTCGGCCTGCAGGCCTTTCTCTCCAGCCTACTGCCCCATGTGCTGCAGGTCATCACCGGCTTTGAAAGCTCCTTCTCTGGCTCTGGTGGGGAAGCATGCAAAGGGCTGAGGGCTGGCACATGTAATCTAAGAGAGGAAGAGGAAGAGGACTGTCAGTATGGTGAGGTGCGGCCACCATCAGGGTCTGTTAATGGGAATATGCCTGGTACCAGTGGAACCAGTGTAGGAGTTGGGGTGGTGGGAGACACAGGGCTGGTTGACTACTCCTCTGGCATCAGTCTCAACGACCAAGTCTTTCTTGCAGAGACAGAAGACTTTCAGAATGGGTTCTATGTCAACAGTGGAGGAGGTATGGCTGCTGGGAAACAGCAGAGCCAGAACTCTGCAGCCAAAGATCAAGACCAGGAGTCTCTAAGTGTGGGGAAGCTAAGCGACAAAAGCAGCACAAGTGAACTCTCACTGGGTGATGGAGACTCAATGCGGGATCGAACCAGTCTCAAATCAGCTGACAGCAGCCAGGACCTGAAACACACGAGTGAGGGAGAAGATGGAGGAGAGCTGGAGGAAGACGAGGTGACTGAGACTGAGGGTAAAGAGGGGACAGATGACGCTACTCTACCCAACCTGGAGCTCACTCTCTCTGGTTGCACAGAAGCTTCAGGAGCCACGGTTGCCACTTTGGAGGGTGAGTTTGTGAATGGAATGGCACTGGAAGAGACTGAGAAAGGCATTGTGGGAGAGCAGGAGGAGGAGGATGACCATGATCCAGCAGAAGACTCTGAGGAGAAAGAGCAAAAGATTCTTCTAGGTGAGTGATTGGTCAATGTTTATGTAATGCTTTTGTTTATTAAGGGATAATGACTAATGTTTTAAACTTGTCTCCCACACACAGACACAGTCTGCAAAACAGTTCGATGGCTGTCAGCGAAGCTCGGACCAACAGTGACGTCTCGATACGTCGCCAGAAATTTGCTGCGACTGCTCACAAATTGTTATATTGGTACGCAAATATACAAACATAAAAGTTTCATTTTCCCCTTTATACATTTATATTTTGCAACATTGACAAAACCATCCTCTGGGGCTTTTTGTTTTCTAATTAATGTTATGCTTTACTGCATGTGTTTTCTTCACTCCCTTTTCCCTCTCATGTTCTCTGCCTGTAGGGTCTGAGAACCACCAATTTGTGGCCCCTGCATCTGAGGAGAGCAGTCTGGACAGTGTGGGAATGGGCAGCGTGTATGAGAAGAAACCTGTGGTTGGTGATCAGACTGCAGGACCCGTGTTGGACTGTCTCATCTACATAGCTCAACTTTATGGAGAGCCTGTCCTCACCTACCAGTACCTGCCTTATATAGGATATCTCGTAAGAGGACAAAAAATATACCAATTAGAGAATGAATGTAGATAACTATCACCACCACACCCCTTTTTGCCTTATTAAGCTAGTTTGCTTTTTCATGGGGAAACTGTTTGTAACATTTTAAGGTAATTTCTTTGTTCTGAAATACTGCCAAAATGTACTTTTAATTTTACCAATGTGCATGGTTTCCAGGTGTCTCCACCTTCTTCACAGCGTCTTAACACACGTAAGGAGGCAAGTCTGCTTGGAGCTGTTGCACTTACACAGAAGATTGTTGTCTTTCTCTCTGATACCACTCTAATGGACATGCTGATGAAGATCAATCAGGATGTGCTTCTGCCACTACTGGACCTGCTCACCACCCCGAGTATGGGGTAAATAACAAACATATCCATGTACAAAAACATACATACATACATGTATGTTGAGGCACCACACACAATGGTGCCTGAAGGTTCTATAATTCAAAGACAGATTGTCAAAAAGAAGCATCGTTGTAAGATATTGCAGATTGTTTGCTTTTTGCTTTTTTTTCCCCTCAGCATTTGTCAAACACTTTGAAGTGTTCATACATTTTGAAGCGCTTTATCTTTTTCATGTTTGTGTTGAAAAATAATCATAAAATGTGCTTCAATAGATCTGCCATTCATCCTTGGTTGTACTCACTCTGCTGTACTCAGGTTCCCCAGCGGGGTGCAGACTCGTACTGCCGTCTGTCTCAAGACACTCAGCCTGATGGCTCTCATCTGTCTGCGCATTGGGAAGGAGATGGTGCAACAGCATATGGCTGACACTCTGCGTCGATTCTTTGCTGTTTTCTCTCTGCTGCATTCTCTGCAGCCCCAGGTATGTACACACAGAGACACAAAATACAGAAGGACTGACTGATCTCAAGTTTATTTCTAGAGTACTTTCAGCAAGCACTTTTCTCACAGAGAGCTTTATGTAAAACAAATGACACAAAGGCAGATGGAAATATGGATAAAAATAAAAACAGAAGACAGAAACTTGGAATATGAACTGTATGACAGATGGAGAGAGAGAAAGTACATGCATTTGTGAGTGTGGCTGGATGGTTGTTGCAGATCATTTAAATGTTTATCCATGCACTTCCATCTCTTTCTCTGTAAAAATGGAATTGTAAAATACACAGATGTGGTACACTGTCTCTGTTATGCTGTAGCTGGACAGTGCCCCTCGCAGAGTTGTGGGAGAAGTCACAGTGGTGGATGTCTGTACAACTGAAGAGTTGAACGTGACATATGAGTTGGGGGTCTTGGAAGAGCTGCAGGCTGTCTTCAACCCTGAGATGGCCCACGCCTCTTACATCCCCTTCTACTGTCTTATTGGTAGGAAATACCCTGGTTTGTGTCAAATAAGAAAACCCTATCCAGCAGAAACAAGGCAGTAAACTGTATATACTTTTACACTTCAGTGGTATAAATCAGTGTTATACTCTGATTTCTGTAGGTGACGTGTCAATTCGGAAGCTGATTCCCAACCATGAAGTGGTGTGGCAGTTGGTCCAGTCCTACCATCAGAGTGTGAGCCAGGGGAGTCCAGAGACAAACCTCACAGCAGCGTCCAGGGCAGAGCTGCCTCCACCCTCGATGGGTCTCTCTTCTGGTTTTGGCAGACGATTGGGTTGCAGCCCCTTCCCTGCACCCTCAAGTAGCTCCACCCCACTGGGAGACTCCCTCCCTGAGTCTGGCACATTTGGGAGCCACCTAGTCGGAAACCGTATCCAAGTCTCCCGAGACACCGATTATGGTGGTAGCCCCAATCTGGGCTTGGCCAACTCCTGGGGACGCTCCAGCCATACCACCCCCATCATCACCACTGCCTCCACCTTCACCACTCCATCTGTCGGCACGTTGGTTTCATTCTCCTCCTCCTGGGTGACAGGCCCCAACCTGGAGGACAGTGCCCTGAAGCAAGAGCTCCCTCGCAGTGGCCGCTCCCTGCAGGGCAACTGGCTGGCCTACTGGCAGTATGAAATTGGTCTCAACCAACAGGATCCACATTTTCACTTCCACCAGATCCGACTGCAGAGCTTCCTAGGTCACTCTGGCACCACAAAGTGTTTGGCACCACTGGCAGGAGAGGATTACTTCCTTTCTGGAAGTAAAGACAAGACTGTGAAGCTTTGGCCTCTTTATAACCATGGCGATGGGACACAGGAGGTGGAGCCTCGGCTGACTTATAACGACCATCGAAAGTCAGTCTTCTATGTTGGACAACTGGAGGCTTCACAAGAGGTAGTCAGCTGTGATGGTACTGTGCACCTGTGGGACCAGTATACAGGTAGAAATATCAATCACATCGCATGTCTTCTCATGATTATTACTGTGCATCTGGAGCTGATAATGTTGTTCAAGTACTTTGCTATGCAACTACAGTCTATCTTTTGTCCTTAGGCAAGCAGATCCGCTCATATGAAGCCGTGGATGGAAAGAATCCGATTACAGCTGTGACTTCAATGCCAGCTCCACACTGCAGTGTTGTGTTTGGCAGTGCAGATTCTGTTCTCCGCTTCATTGATCCTCGCAAACCAGGATTGCAGGTAGCAATTTCGCTAAGCAAGCTCACTCTGTCAAGACCTTTGCCATAAAACATTCAGCAATTAATCAGCTGTTGCAGTGTTTTCATAAATGCTAGTGCTTTTTACACTTCTCCACTATAGAGTTATTTCAGACTTGACAGTGACAAAACTTCCCTCATATCCCCAGCATGAATTTCGTCTGGCATACAACAATCTCAGTGCTGGGCTCATCCGCTACCTGGCAGTGAGCCCTTCAGGGCGCACAGTGGCCGCAGGTTTCTCATCTGGCTTCATTGTTCTGCTAGACGCACGTACAGGGCTTGTTCTGAAGGGCTGGCCGGCTCATGAGGGAGATATCCTCCAAATGAAGGTATACTTGGAGTGTGTGTGCATTTGTGTGTGTGGTTTTCTTTACCATACGTCTGAATTACTGAATAGAGCTGCCTCTGGGTAACATCTTAGTCAGTGGTGTTCAATAAATAGAAATTAGAAATTGAAATTTATATATTATTTCTATAATTTGGGAGCACAATGCATCAATATAACAATAAATATACATAACAAATTACAACAATGCCGAATTAGGATAGTTGGTTTTAGTATCAGTAGATATGTTGAAT
Organism: Seriola lalandi dorsalis; assembly: GCF_002814215.2. Lineage (NCBI taxonomy): Eukaryota > Metazoa > Chordata > Actinopteri > Carangiformes > Carangidae > Seriola > Seriola lalandi. The sequence goes on from NW_019524802.1 coordinate 429,584, forward strand.
GCATTAATAACTTAGTGCTTTTAGAATAGTAGAAACATAGTTCTCAGGCTCTGTATTAAAATCGCTGCTGGATGCCCAACTGTCTTTAAAGAAAAGGGAAAAGAAGATGTAAAAAACCCGAATGAAAATTTTTCTCTTTGAAAATGGTGCAGTTTGGCAGTCAACATTTACTTAGGGGTGTCTTTAAATGTACATGTATATGTAACAGCTCCTTTGTGTTGTCGTACTACATCATGATAATGTATCATGCATTTGACATTAAAGAGGCTTTTTCTGTCGATCAGTAAAAAAAAAAAAAAAAAATTACCTCCTACAACAATTTAATGTTGTAATGCAATAGAATATAAAATCCTTCAAGTGGATAAATACTGAATGCTTTCTGTATGCTTTGTATGTCCACACAGCATGAAAGGTTTACAGTGTGGGCCCACACTAACTTGAACCCTCATTAAGGACCCATATTCAATGAATTTCTCAACACTGGGCTGACGTATGGGACTTTTTAACAGTCAAGTTGTTTACAGAGGTCGTGGGCCATGCAGTGTGTCACAAATTGGCAGTCACTCTCTATGATGTGGTTAAACTTTGTATTCCGCCAGATAAACTTTTCCTTATTTGTTATTTATTTCACAGTAATACTTAAAGTGTTTATTGTGTTTCTGATGGACAGGAGGGTAACAGGAGGAGACTATTGTGTTTTCAGCTGCCAATTCTATGTTTTGGTGCATCAACCAGCAAAATCCAGTGGGTATGAAATCCCAATCAGACTTTCTGAGAAACAGTGGAAACAACTGTGGAAATCACAACCCACGCAGTGCACATCAGCCGGTTAATCACTTGTCAGTTGTGTTGACTCTCTTTATCTGAGTGACTTAACAATACTTAACAATACATGTGTATGTTTAACATACGACCTCTTGGTGTGTTGTCTACATGGGGTGTTGAATAATTTTATACTGATACTTGAGCTGATTTTCGATGAAGGTTTGAGAGCTGCCTGCTCCTGATGAAAATGAAAAAAAGTGTTCTATTAAATGCATTGAGTTTGCTATCGTCAGGAAGAGGACCATTGCTTTTTATGTGCATTCAGCCTGTAATTTAATAGGTGTAGTGTTAACTTAGTTCACATTTAGGACCATCCAATTCATGTAAAAACCTGAGCTATTGCATGACACCAGTACCATCCCCAAATATCCACCAGAAAATTGTTACACTGTATATCTGGACCACATCACGTACTCAAGCTAGAAGGTGTGGCTCTACTTTTCAGCAGTCATGTGATAAGTATTCAAAAAGACAATCAGCCAAGTGGCTTTTATTTTGACATTCCCCAAAGGTAGTGGTGTGGAGATGGTGAAAGTTGTACCCAGCAAATCTGTTGTCAACAAAACGCAAGGATGAGCAAACTTTATTTAACCCCAAATTAGGTCAAGGATTGTAGCTCTAGTTTTAAAAGCACAAGTTTAGGCAAATATGGACACAGGTTACTCATTATAAAGACCACAGTGGTTCTCATTGGCACATATTACTCAGACATCCCCTCAGGTTTACATGTGTCAACCAGTGGCTGTTTTCATATTAAACTGGGAAATTAAAAACAAATTCTGATCATTATCTTATTTTATTCAAAATAAATTTTGTTGTAAATAAAGATCATCAAACACTTTGAGCTTACTACCAAGTGAAAGTTTTAAGTTTGTGGCTACAGGAACAGTGCTAGTCAGATGGTTTTAATGTTTTTAATTAAATCTCAAGTGCTTTAGAGCAGCAGTCAGTCAATACCTGTAGACATAAAAAGTGAGAAATTGATATAATCAAAAAGGACTCTGTAATCTTGCCTGATTTTTCCTTTCACATATTCTTTAGTTTTAGGGTACTTATAAGGACATTTTAAGTGCATTGTTTTGCATCTAATCACAAATCCTGACAAAGCTTATACTGGCATATTTACTGGGATATGACATCAGCAGTCAGTGACTTCCTTTCTTGTGTTTTCCCTTCAGGCTGCAGAGGGAAACTTGGTCATCAGCTCCTCCACTGACTACACACTCACTGTGTGGAAAGATCTGGAGAACAAGCCCATACGCCAGTACAAGTCACAGTCTGACCCCATCCACGCCTTTGACCTTTACGGTTCGGAGATTGTAACCGGAACAGTGGCTAACAAGATCGGGGTGTACTCCATGGCAGATATTTCCCTGAGCCCCGTTAGCAGCACAAAGCTGAGCTCCGAGAACTTTCGTGGCACTCTGACCAGCCTGGCGGTCCTGCCCACCAAGAGGCTTCTGCTTCTGGGCTCTGAGAATGGTGCCATTCGGTTACTAGCTTAAATCAGTGGTTCCCAGCTACACTAAACACTCTTATGCTGACCGTCAAAGTGTCTTATTTGTGAATACACCAGGTGTCTGAGCTCTCTCTGTCCCTTCTCCTGTGCTGGAGGTCAATTGTCCTGGTAGAGCAGGTTGTCAGTTCCTCTCAATGGTTCTTTGAATGAAGCAGCACAAGTAGAGGCATTGTATAAGCTTCATGTCTACTGAATCCTTACACTCTGGCTGCACTGAATTTGATGGACAGGAAATGTGTGCCACACTATTGACATTTATCATGTACAGTAAATCCCATGATTTTTTTTTTTTTTAAAAGACTATAGATGTATAGATAATATATAATGGGAAATTCTTGACAAGGTCATTTATTCTTTTGACTAGGTCAGTTATTCTGTTCAAAAGAATGAATCAGAAGACGTGCTCAGGAAGGTGGGACCAAACCTGGTTCTTATGTAGTGTTTACACTTTCCAAATAGATGCATAACAACACCAAAAATACATTGACCTCACCTTTCATTTCCCTTGACAACAGAATACATGCGTATCCAAATGCACTGATTAAACTATGCAGTATTTGTGGATCAAATCATTTGTTTTTGTTAGCATTTCTCCATATTCCATCAGAGTTGTTTCAGAGTGGGTTGTTTATACATCATTAACAATAAAAGTACACTCGCTGGTTCGGCGACCATCTTGGTACATCTTCTCAGAGTGGAGACACTTCAGTTCAGTCGTCACACACAAATGTCAGTTACCGATGCACAGCCTTTATTCTACTGCACAAGTATGGCCTGAATTGTAACATTTAGATTCTCACTCAGATTTTAAAGACTGAATGTTTTTATCCATGAATAAATTACTTGAAGTTGCTTTGGGATTTTCTAAACCGTGTTTAGGGATTCTTGATTTAGCAGTTAGAACCTGTAGCAGCATTATACTGGGAGTGTATCTTGGCAGACGCCACTTTGACTGGGTTTGCCAGTTAGTAGACTCACAACTTTCTAATCTGTGACTACAAAACCTAACATAGGACCAGTCAATGCCAAGATAAACAGTTTTTGTATTTTAACATTTATATGTTACTGCATATGAAAGTTATACATCAATAAAAATGTGATTTAACTCGCTACTTATTGTGTAATACAAATTAATGTATAGTAAAGATTTTTTTTCCTTAAATCAAGCCCACTTTTCATTAAACTTTTAATGGATCTAAACATGTTTTCAAAGCCCAGTATTATCCACCAATCAAAGCTTTGCTCTTTGTATGATTTTATCACTGTCATGTTGTAAAACACTTTGCTCACTTTTCTAATTATTTGCCCAAAGCTCAAAATGCTCTGACAAGTGTGCTACACTTTTTGATATTTTTTGTTTTTTGTAAACCTGGAGCGAAAGTTCAATCCTAAAAAAAAAACCAACTTGGTTTTAAAAAAGAACATTTGTAATTGCACGACTGATGTTGAAACACCTGATCCAGAATCTCTGCAAACATTTTAAGAGAAGTCCATGAAAAAGCTTATTTATTAACTGGATTAATAAAAATTACTTCCATGGTCTCTGTGTTCCAGTTCTGTGTGATTCACCTGGATTCATCATGACTCCCCTGCCTTACAATCTTCACTGAGTCACTTGCGTTCAGATTGGACAAAGTCCCCTCTTATGTTTGCAAATGACTCATGTGATCTAGAAGATCTCCTTTGCTTAGCGGGGGAAATGTGAGCGAATCAGCTGAATAAGTTTCCTTTCTTCTCTATTTTTTTGAGTCTCTTAAAGATATTATTGGTCACAACATATAACTGATTTTTAGAACAAGCAGTCAAGTGTTGCTGTCAGTTTTGTTGAAATGGTAGTATATCAAAGCCAGGAGTTTCTGGGAAATGTTGGCTTGTGTTGTCTGACATCAATAACTCTGGAGTCAGCAAGTTGTGTTTGTTTACCCACAGACATCTGGATTAACCACAGTTTTGCAATTAATCTGTCATGTTTCCTGTCAAAGATTTAGTTATGTCATGATTTTATCACCTGCCCATTGACATGCAAAATAGTTAAGCGTGTCAGGCTTCAATATTTAACCCTGGAAGAGTCTCAGTAGCTACATTTACAAACAAATAGTGGTTTAAATGAGGCCCCAATCAATGTAAGTTGATATTTAACTGTTTGCTGAGCAAGTGCCAATCTTTTTCTCTCAGGAATTCTGCCATCCACAGTCAGTCGCTCCTTTTTTGGACAAGGCAGCAAGTTTTTTTTTCTATTTAAATTTAAGGTAAGATCAAATTTACTTAAATAAAATTATTGGGGTACTATTATACATTTGAATAGTTTGGTGGAATATACTCAATATTGCTAAGTTATTCATGTATTTTCATGTTTGTGTGAAGTCTGCAAAAGGGGCTTTGACACTGTATCAGTTAATACTTAGACATTTTATCTTGAGACACCACAGGCAGGCAGACACCACAATGCACTGGTACTAAAAGTTGTCTCAACCAAGACAGGTGGACTTTCTGTCTGTTTTATTAAATTATAAATCTCCAATATTATGATGTGCTTCAAGACAGCCTGGGTAACTGCTGAAATCTCACACTTTAACTGTGACATTCTTGGTACATTGTCTACAATAAGTATATTTTATGTTTTAGGCACCTTTCCAGATGATCCTTTAACAGAGAGGGCGACTGAGTAAAGAGAAAGTGTTTAAGACCTGCAGACTATATAGTAAAGTTTTTTAAAATAAAGGTGAGAATGTCATGTTTTATGTGATCTAAAGGGGGACATTGATTTATTGCACAATAGTCTAAAGATTTCAAACGAGAGGTATATTTATTGCTTCACAAAAGCCCGCAGGTCAGACATTTTTCAGACAACATAATTTCTCTTTTCTACAGTTACGTTGTAAGGACATGGACCTCCGTCCGACACTCCTGTTGATCTGTCTCTGCAGCCAAGGAGTCACTGTAAAGCACTAATAAATCAATTTTCAGATTATACCTGATGATTATAATCTGTGCTGATTATATAATGGCTGTATAGATGGTTATTTTACACTACCTTTCTGCTCAACAGAATGCTGAGGTGGCAGAAGATGAGTTAGTCCCCTTGGTGCCTCTTATTCCATTGATGCCCAGCCACCCCAGAGAGGTTAGAGGCAAATTAGAAAAAGTTTGAATGGAAGGAGTTTTCTCTCATTGTGCTTGTTGCATCACAGCAGTGTTCTGGTCATCTTTAATTCACAGTTTGGAGAATGGGTCCTTGTGCTGAACATTTTCTCCTATTTCTGCCTTTAGAAAGTAGAAAATGAAAGTGCAACACAAGCAGAAATTGCAGATCCCACACAAGCAACTGTAATTGCAACAACCATAACTAGCAGGCCCAGTGGGGGTTCATCAGAGGAAGAGCAAGATGAGGGTTGTCTGTCTACCAACCGAAACCCAGAGTCAAGGGAGGCCATTGCTGCTGGTATTCAGAAACTGGGTGTGCAGCTGCTGCAGAACCTGGAGACAACGACAGAGCAGCCAAATGTCATCATATCTCCTTTCAGCATATCACTAGCCCTCTCCCAGCTGGCTTTGGGTATGCATGTTCTGCTTCAGCATTTACATGACACGTTGTATCTAAGCAGATTGTGTACTACATGCGTGTAATTTACCACAACTGATGAATTGTGTCAGCAACTTGCCCTTGTTTATAGCCATCTTGAGACTGTCACTATTCTCATCCAATTATTGCCCCCTCTTCTTTACAGGTGCAGTAAATGAGACAGAGGAGCTGCTGATGCATCATCTCCATGAAAACACTCTCCCCTGCTACCACAAGTCTCTGCATAATGTCTTAGAGCTGCTCCAAAACAATGACTTGCAAATTGCCACACGTATCTTCCTGCGCCAAGGTTACTCCTGAAAAGAACACAGCTTTTGTCAAAACTATTTTTAACTATACTAAAAGTTGAGACTGCATAGCTCCTGCTTTCAGAAACTATCTTGTTACTTATTTGTGCTGACCTAAAGAGCAGGTTTAAGAGAAACAGGGTCTGAGAAAGTGTGTGTTTATTGTGTCTTGTAGGGTTTGAGCCAAAGCAAGACTTTGTCAATGAGTCCCAGCGGTTATATGACTCAGAACCAGCAGTGTTGGAGAGTTTGCAGCAGATAAATGACTGGGTAGAGAAGGCAACGCAAGGAAAGATGACTGACTTCCTGTCTGCTTTGCCACCCAATCTTCTCCTCATGCTTATTAATGCTGTCCATTTCAAAGGTGAATGAGAAGTGAAATTTTATCATATTCATGTGATTCTGCCTCTTTTCTAAGATATTATGGTTGTAGGGAATATTAATTTCAAAATAATCAATAAATTCCTCTGTTCTTTTGTCATAGGCTTCTGTGTGTTTGAGTTAAGTTGCTGACTAAAACTGAGACCCCTTTACAATGTTTCCCACAGGAGAATGGAAAGCTCGATTTGACCCACGCTTTACCTCCAGAGGTGTCTTCTACCTTGACGACGAGCACATGGTTGATGTTGAAGTGATGGAAGATGCCAAACATCCCTTGAGTTTATTTATTGACAGTGACCTGGAGGCTCAGGTGAAATACAGTTCCTATTAGTCTTAAAAGGTTTCACCACTGTTCCCAAAATACATCAGTATCTTATCGAACATGTAGTTTAGAAGGACACTTTAATCCCTGACAGAACTGCATTTCTTCTCCCTGTGCAGGTGGCGAGCTTCCCATTCCAGAATGCCATGAGCTTGTTGGTGGTCATGCCTTTGTCCGGCCAGGTAAATGTGTCTTCACTTTCTGAAAAGCTGAACATCTCGGACCTGTATAATCGTCTTCCCAAGGAGAGGGCTGTTCAAGTTAAAGTCCCCAAATTCAACCTGGAGTATGCTCAAGAGTTAAAGGATGTTTTTATCAAATTGGGTAAGACTTTTTTTTTTCAAGCGGGCTCTGTTGCAGTGTTTTTTTTTTGTTTTGTTTTTTTGTTTGTTTTCTTAACCACTGATCAAAAATGTTCCGCCTGCCACAGACTAAAAATCAAATTAATCCTGTGAGGTAAGCCTCTGCTTTCTTCTCTTTGTTAGGCCTGGGACAAATGTTTTCCAATCCCAACTTGGCTAATATAGCAGATGGCCTCCTGGTGGTGTCCAGTGTGATACATAAGTCCAGCATGGAGATAAATGAGGAGGGTGCAGAGGCTGCTGCAGCCACCGCTGTGGTCATCTCACGTGCATCCAACCCTGTTTTCCACCTCAGCCAACCGTTCTTCTTTGCCCTAATGGATGATATGACTCAAGTACCAATCTTCATGGGTGTCATCACCAACCCTAATCCAGGAGCTCCTATCATGCAGAGGGGGGGAGATCTTGGAAGCAAAGATAAAGTGGGATTTCCAATTGACAAGAACCATGTTGGCACATTTGGAGGTCCACCTAAGTAGGGACTAATAACCTGCCCGGCTGTCCCAAGGAAACTCAGACCAAGACCTTTATGATTGTACAGATTAAATGTACATTATCACTTAGCTGGATCTGTGTGAAAAAATGTTTGTTTCTTTATTTCATTACACAATAAACATACTGAGGACCTCAGTATCCCCTTTAAAAGTCAAATACTCTAATTAAAAATAATTATAGTGTTGCTGCATTAGATGAGATGTCATCCTGGTCAAGTAATAATTAAAACTACAATTAGATACAAGAAATGGTTTATACCCATAGTAAAATATCTGTTCATCTTTTATTTGATAATACATACATTTTTCAAGGTGTCAACATGTAAAGCCAAACTAATCTGGTGTGTATGTAGTTTGAATTTTGAAAGATGTTATCTAATGGCATAATAAACTGAATCGATCTGGATCACTTGTCACGGTTATGAGTTTTACTGTAAAACAACTTGAGTGGAAAATTGGCTGTAGCTGCTAGCTAAAGCATGCAAATTGACACATTCACAAAAACTGGGAAAAGATAATACAAAGGTCAACTGTAGAGAACAATTTGTAATTTAACGTTTTTAGAAGGGTAATTCCAGTCAAATGCCAGTTATCTGTGGTTGTAACTAATAAGTTTGCCTTTGTCTCTACTTTTGCAAGTGACCAAGTGGTATTTGGTTTTCTCCTTGTCTTTGGCTCATAATGACTGACTGCAAAGTAACCAAATTCCTTTTTTGTACTAATTATGATATATCTTTTATGATTGTTATCAATCTATTGCTCATAACAACTAAATTCCTGTTTCCACACTGAAACAAAAGAAGTTTTATTTGTGATATATAAAAATTAAGGAACAGGTCTATGAATAGTCATTGAGTGTGTATTAGTTCAATTGCTACACTGAGAAGGCATCCAATATTTCATAACTTCTAGAAAAGTAACTCAATAATTGTATATTTTATGTATATTTTACAATACACGGACATCTAAGGTTTATATTCTTTCCAAAATGAGCTCGAGTGGAGTATAAAATCTTTTCCCTGTGGATTTGAACGCATCGTAGTATTATCCCTGACGTCACGTAATGTTTGGCGCTTACTTTCGTGCAGCTGGTCTCCGGTCAGTTTTACAGGCTTAATCAGGCGATTAGACCAACGGTGCTAACAGAATACAAACTGACGTCAGATCCGTGAACGGAAACGGAAAGTACGTCGCTTGGCGCGTTTGTCCAAGCTGTTGGCGCCACTGACACAATTCATAGAGTGCTGTAGCTGGAAGGAGCTAGTTGAATATTTCAGTAAACTTTTCCTTTTGGCACTGAATAATCTTTTCCCAGACATGACGAAGCTCTCAGAGGGTGCGATAGAGGTAAGGTTATCTGCAGTAAGACTAATGAGCTAAAACGTGATTTTTTATGACGAAAAACAAAAAATAAAGATGGTTTGTTGCACTTTTGATATACAGTCTTTGTTTAGCTGGAAAAGCCAACAGTCATTTGTTTACTTCCCTACTTTATGTAATATAAAGACGAAACAGCAGCTGTGTCGTTCACTTCTATGTCTTTTTAAAAAAAAAAAAAAAAGAAACTTCAGCAAACAGTCTGTTGTCTGACACGGTCGAAATTGAACTCCAGCGTTAACTTGAGACATGGATGTTAATTTAGCTTTGGGGTAAAAGTAATTTGCAAAATGTTTACACGTGAAACATTATGCAAAATATCAAGTTTGACGCTAACTAACGATGTGTGTTAACAGTCTCTGTCAAATGGCACCGGTGGCAACGACGCAGTGCTTCAGTTGGTGGTGAGTAATTAACAAAGAGAAAAAAAACAGCATCACACTGTCTTTCTTCAACGGTTAGCCACTTGGTTTCATCACTGCTGACCAAGTGACCTAACTGTTCCTGTATTTGGTAACAATTATATAAAGTGCACAAATAATTGAATTGTGTGAGTCGGTTTTAGGAAGCATTCCGCAAAACAAAGCCGCATTACTTATTTTCTTCAGGGTGGAACAGCTTCTGATGCATTTCAGGTGGTGACATACAACCTTTACATCAAAATACTACAATATGTGATAGTGAGCAGCTGGTTAAGGGTGGGTGCTACACTGCACATATTCAACAGGGTGATTCCAGGAAATGGTTTTTAACATGATGCTGCTCAGATGTGTGAGTAGCTGAGCTTGTGTTGAGTTTTATTTACTAAAGAAAATAATAATGCAGTTGATAACTTTTTGTTCATACCATACAAAAAACTAATTAAAGGAATGCTGTCATAAGATGCAGAATCACATGATCAGACAAACATTGTTCTTTAAATATGTTGAACAGTGGCACTTGTATACAACCTTTCAGAACATTCGCAAGATTGATGGGGGAAACGGTCCGGCTCGCTTTCGGGTGATGATGAGTGATGGACGCCACACTCTGTCCTGTAAGTTGTTCATCTTAATTTTTACAAACAAAACTGTTTATATAAATACAGAAGAGCAAGTTTGGATCCACAGCAAACAAAAACATATGAACAACAGTTCATTGCAGAGAGCAAGCAGAGTGTAGTGTTTGTTGGGACGAATAAAGACTTCACTGTATGATTTATTAACCACTATTTACTTGATGGTGAAAATTAAGACAGTAAGTTAATATTTTTCTTTACTTTTTTTTTTCTCCTTCTATTTAACACTGAATGTTGGACGGGCATGGTTGGGTTAAAGACAATGGCTGTTTATAGGAGTGGTTATTCTCAAGAGCCACTTATTTGAATCATGCTGGGTCGGCTCCTGTCTCATTCTCTCCTCATCTCTCTGTATCACTGCAGCCTTCATGCTTTCCACTCAGCTGAACTGCCTGGCAGAGGAGAACAGACTGGCCCCCAACTGCATCTGTGTTCTGAAGAGGCATGTGACCAACATACTGAAGGATGGACGGTATGTGGTTTGTCTGTACATTTCTTTATTGCATGAACTAGACTGGAAAGACTAAAGTGTCAAAAAAGATTGTGCTAATACAACATTTGTATTTACTGTAAGCTTAAAGTGTTTTGGACAGCTAAACATGAGATATCAAAGATGCATATGAGGCTATTTTCTGTTGTTAATGGAGATGACTCATTACAGTCGGGTGGTAATCATTTTGGAAATTGATGTCATCAAGCCTGCTGAAGAAGTTGCTGGGAAAATAGGCGACCCTACTGCTTACACTGAGGGTAAGGCTTCAAAGCACAGTTTGTAATATTTGCGACTTGCACAATAATTGATGTTTGTCTTGAGGTAGTGCTCAGTGAATATGTTTATGAGGTGATATTGGTATTTAGATATACATCAGTCATACACGTTAGGTTTTAGTGTCTTTGCAGGCCAATACTAATGTCAAATCTTTCTTGTAGGTCACGCTAAAGGCCCGCAGTCAGCTCCAAACCCCGAAAGCCGCCCCCCACTGCACCCGCAGAATAGAAATGAAGGTGAGTTTTTATTTGAATTAAAATGGGTGAAAATGTTCAGAATTCACATTTTTGTGGAAAAACACTATACAGAAAAAGTACATAAAAACTCCACCAGATGGCAGCATTTCCCTACTGCTTTTTTACCATTTAGGTGACCCTCAGATTTACAGGACACAAGTAATTTTGACATCCCTGTTGAGAAACATGTTCATTTTTAGCTTTCTCATGCCTTTCTCAAGAGTTTTTTCCTCTGCATTATTGACCCTCACAATTCTTCAGAGCTCGTCCTTTACATGTGAATGCTTGGGATCATAAACTGTAACAACTATGAGCCTGTGTTGATAGGTGGCCATCTCTGCCTGTGCATGGCGATAATTTTTTATCTTTATTTTGGATGCACAGTAAAATACACAAATGAGCAAATACAGAGCAACACAGGCTACGAGGAGATTGTATATTACAAACAGATTATTTTTTGTAACACTGGCACTTGTTCATGTCAGAGATAAACAGTGGATCTCGGCATAGCAAATAACTTGGACCAGAAGAGATGTGCAATCCGGCTGTCAGAAGGGTTTTGCTGTCTTCTTGTGTCTGTCATAGCAGGTATTCATCCCTCTAATCTGCCGTGTGGGAATTGAGGTTGTGGCAAGCACCCTCCTCATCAGCACAGTCATTGTTCATTTCTCTGTGTGTGCCGCTTGATCTGGGGGCTTAATTACCAGAAGTGCAGTGGTTGGCAAAGTGGGAGGACTTAAGTGGACACTTTGAACTCTAATCCTCCGCGTGAGACGCACACAAATCAAATGTGCAGCGCTTGTTCAAACGGAAAATCTCAAAGTCAGGCAGCACCGCTCTCCGGGGGAAGAGCAGCTCCAGTTTGTTATAGCATTTCACACTCTGCCCTGATTCTGTGAAATGTGTATCATCTTTCTCACCAAAATGCTGGATCACACATCTCCAGCAAGTTGGTTTGTCAAGATTTTTGTTTCCTGTTTGAGTCTTTCCTCTTGCTTGTCTCAACAGTGATGAATTTACTTTATGTCATTAGGTTTTTCTTTGAAACTTCCCTCATGAAGTGAGATAATTACAGTGATCACAGTTGCAATCCAAAGAAATTGGATTTTTGTAATTCGTCTCTGATGAATAATGTATGTGCCTCTCTCTTGACTCCTCTCCATCACTGCTCTTCATGGATCATTTATTTCTCTCTTCATTCCTCCAACAGTGAACAGAGGTTTCAGTAGAGACTTTGGAAAGAAGCCCCCATCTGCTATGCCCAGTACTCAAGGGGGAAGCTCCAAAGTTGTGCCCATTGCCAGCCTCAACCCCTACCAGTCCAAGTGAGTATGTTTTCCAGTCAGTTGGAAATGTAATGTCGTGTCAAAACGTTGTATATTTTACCGTCTTTGGAACTGTAAAAACATTACTGCATACATGTATAATACAATAAAATAAATGCAACAACAACATACTTAACACCAGTAAGACAATGTGAAGTGTTGAACGTTGAATTTAGATCTTGAAGATAACAGGGGGTAGGCACAATAACATGAACACCTATATAATTGAATGCAGTTGTATACAATAGCCCTGCCACAGTTACAACCTATGTACCACTGAATCAGCTTTGGCCCTTGTAAAGCTTTAGTTTGTTTTGTCATAAGGGATTCTGTTATATTGGAAGTAGCAGTGGAAATATTTTTAACATAATCTGTATAAACCACATCTTTAAATCTCTGATATCAGATAGTACTATCTTATTCCTGACGTATTTGTATTGGTTGATATGTTGCCCGATAAGTAAAAAGCGATTGCAGAAGAGAAATGTGAAAGATGTGATTGAGGTCAGTGCCTACATAGTTTGTTAGTTTAGTTACTAGAATCAACTAGTGAGCATTGAAATTTTATTTTTCAAAGTTAAACTGTCCTACAAAATGCAAATGTCCTGCTTAGTACAGATCAAGGTCATAACTCTGATATATCATTATCAGACTGTGTATAGTGAGTTTTTGAGAGGTGAGATTCCTTAAAATGGAATATCTACAGTGAAATTGATACTATTGTGTATGTTTTAAGCACAAATGTCACAACCTGAACCACCCTGCCCAGCTCAATTGTATAGGCCTTTCTCACAGCGGACATGTTGAATGGCCAAACACAAGTATTACTGATAACATTACTAATGACTTTTCTATTGAGGAATGCCAGTGCATGACTCATACTGCTGACTTACTGGCTACCTAAATGTAACAGCTATTGTTAATGTCCTTGGCTACACCTGTGCTTTTCTCATTTTCATTTCATTTCATTTCATTTGGAAAAATCCAAATGTCCCTGAGAAGCCTATTGCAGAGGAGGCAAGGTTTACAGGTTTAGTATTGTCCTTTGCCATTCATCCAGAGGGCCGCTAGGGGGCAGATTATTAAAGGCTGAGTTTGTGAATAAAGAGTCAATGATTGAATAAATGGATGCATATGTGTAGGTTTAACTTTGGGTCCATTCACTGATGTGACTAAATTCAGCCTTGTCTCGTGGTAGGTGGACCATCCGTGCTCGTGTAACCAACAAGAGCACCATCCGTACATGGAGCAACTCTCGTGGTGATGGCAAACTCTTCTCCATGGAGATTGTGGATGAGAGTGTGAGTGTTAATGTGGTCCCATTGTTTATTTATGTAAATAAACTACGAGATCCTTGAAATCCTGTGCTATGCCTGACCTACTTTTGATATTAACCACAATGTTTTATTTGATGACAGGGAGAGATACGAGTGACTGGCTTCAACCAAGAGGTGGACAAGTTCTACAGCCTAATTGAGGTTGGCAAGGTGAGATGTTCCTCCAGATAATGATTTATGGTGTCCTAATTATCTGCCAAAACTTTCTTTCACTGTGCTGTTAAAGACAGATTTGGCCGCAGACTGTTCTATCAACAGCTGCCAGTACTTTGTGAGTTAAAACCTCAGAGACTATGAATGAGTCATCTGGCTGCACTGTACCCATACAATAAGCGGCTTATGATCATCTGCCAGCCTTTGTTGATCCCCTCTGACTGTCTGAAGTCGTATCTTGTTTGCACCATTCAGTCAGGTGAAATGCTCCCCCAGATCTCTGATTAACACGTGGTTCATCCATCTGTATGGGCCAGGTCTACTACATCTCCAAATGCTCCCTGAAGATCGCCAACAAACAGTACACATCAGTGAAGAATGATTATGAGATGACGCTCAATGGAGAGTCCTCAGTCATCCCCTGTGAAGACAGCAGTGATGTTCCCATGGTGCAGTGCGACTTCATCTCTATTGGTGACCTGGAGAACAGAGACAAAGATGCTGTCGTTGGTAAGGAGCACAAGTAATGATCTCCACAGCCATCTCAGAGCCCAACCTGTGTTATTAATTACATCAGACAGCTGTACATTTTTTTTTCTCACTTTTCCAGACTGTACTTTGAAATTCAAGTACTAAACAGCCTTCAGCTCTGACTGCCTATACATAGACATGGCATACTGTCAAAAATAAAACCCTGAAATTTAATCAGCAAAAAATGTGCAGAGTCGAGCTCAAACCTGATGTCTTTATTAGAAAATTAGTATCGCCACAGTTCAAGTTTTGTTTTGTTTTTTAGGTTGCTGATCTCTCAACACAAGTTCTTTGCTGTTGATAATTATTACAGCTGCTTGTTGATATTTAGTGGTTGGAATGAATGAGGGAAACTGTAGACTTTAAATCCTCAAAGTACAATGTAACAAAGAGAACGGCTTAATAAAACATTTAAAAACAGCCTATGTCAGATGTTAAATTAAGCTAGCCTACAGTTCTACCAAGTATAGATATTTGGTGGAGGAATGAAAACATTGGATACGTTTGTCCCTGTTCAGCTTGTTGCCTCTTGAGCCAGTTTTTTTTTTTTTTAATGGGCCTTAATTCCTTGTGTTTGTAGCCCTTTATTTCTCCAAACCTGCTCCACCTCCTTAACAAAGTTTTATCTTGCACTATAAAATATTGTATGTGAGAAGCTGGTTAGCATTAAGCTCTGATATCTTTCCTTTTTAATAGAGCACTTAGAAATTAAAGACAAGGTGGTGAATTGGCATTTTTTTCCCAACAAATATGTGAGAATAATTTGCATTACTTGAGAATTTGAGTTTTGCTATTGAGAAACCAACCAAGCCCTACTCTAGGCTGTCTCATGTTTATTACTCAGAATCAGGTCGTGTAAACCCTTTCAGGAAAGAGCTTGCGGCTGAGTTTGTTCCTATGCTGCATTGTTGTAGTGGGATGATCCGTTTAATATGAGCTGTTTGTTCAGTTTGAATGGTGGCAACGTTTGCTAACTCATTTTTATGAGACATTAGTTTTGATGTTGTCTTATCTATGCTGTGCCCTAAACAAATGTACAGAGAGCAGAGTTTTGTTGCACAGTGCATAAGGGAGCGATTATGTCATTGCCCGTCAGTGAATGCACCGTGCATCAAACTACAAGCATAAACCAACCAACTGATATGTTAGAGCCCACCTCCTAATGAGGTGTTCCCAAGCACTCAGTAATAAGCTATCATAAGCAGAGGATAGAGTTTGCAGCGGGAAGCAGAGCCGGATGTGCTGGGAGGTTGAAGTAATTACAGTATAGGAGCAGAGAGATAAAAGTGGTATTAATAATACTGATGACAGTAATAGCCTGTAGTGCAGATTGACTTTAGGCCCTATGGCAGAGCCGATGAGAAAATGAGAACCTGCTGTCAGGTAAATTGAAGTAATAATAAGGAGCCTTTTGTAATTCTTTTAATGAAGACTGCTGTTTGAGTCATTTCTGTCCCGCACACCAGTCAGCAACAAACCTTGAGTATTTTTCTTCACGGTTGAATACATTAAAAGTCCCTTTACTCAGTGTGGGTGGAGGTTTCCACATGATGAGCATTGTTGGTGATGCCACTCTTGCACCTTTCCAAATAAATGGTTCCATCCCCATCTATTGTGCTTGATTACATTAGTCAATGTAGTGTGCATGATTAAATGTGTTTGTAGAAATAATTAAAGCCTATTTCATAGATTCTCTCCTACATTATGGATGTAAGTGCCTGGTATACAGGGCAGTGACCTGTATGAAATGAATGAATTACTTATTTCCCAAGAGCCAATTTGTGCTGGAAACTATGGGACCTAGAGTGACCTGTGGGTGTAAACACCACAATCAATATTAATGATATGAATATGTGGGTACAGTCAGTTAGCCAGCAAAATTAAATCCTATTTGGTTCAGGTATTTCTATTGATAATATTAAATACAGGATGTGACTTTACAATGTGAATCATTCAAGCCAGTGTCTGCTGCTAATGTGCAACATTGTTTTGTTTTTCATTACAGATGTGATTGGAGTTTGCAAGAGCGTGGAAGAGGTCACCCGCCTCACAACAAAGTCCAACAGAGAAGTGTCAAAGAGGACACTCAACCTGATGGACATGTCTGGGAAGGTGGTGACTGTCACACTGTGGGGAGAGGAAGTGAGTATAGACATTAGATGGGGAGGAAAATGCGTAATGGGACTGCGGTGTTGTGTCTGGAGCTTTTTAATTGGCTAATGGAAATCAATGCCAGCCTTATAATGCAAGGACATGCCTATTGTAAGGGTTAAGATTTCTTGTCAGAACACTTGTTAATAATCACCACAATCACTGCCATCGAGACAATCTTTGAAACTGTCAGACCCTTAAGACCTTTTTCATTTGGTGTATGAGATTCTAAGGCCATTTAGTCTTGAATGGTTGAAGCTGAACTAAAGCTAAAGGATACATTCAGGGGATGAGCACGACATGAGCACCTTCAGTACAAAAGGCCTGTAATAAATGCCACCTGTTTGAAACTTATCTTCAGTTTTTGTTGATACTGTATCAGACAGGTATTTTAATTAAAAGGGTTGTTCAACACATTTGCTGATCACTGTTCAGCAGTTTCAGAACCAAAGACTGTTAACAAAATGTGCAGTGTTTTATGGGGGCAGAAATCGTTGACTAAATTCCCTGTCATGGGGTGATGAAGTAACTGTGCTCCTGCAGTTGATTTTTACCTGTGGCTCAGAGGGACTGTGCTGAGTTTGCCACCATTTCTTTCCTCCTGACAAGAAGCACAGTGTTCCCAGTTTGTTTGTTCGACAGATACCCCTTTTCCAGAGGGACATGCTGAGGTACACAAGATGTATATTTTACAAAGAACAATGGCAATGCCAAACAGCAAGTGTTGGAGATAGTTTCCTTGTCCCTGAAGGCTCTACTGTTGCCCCCCCCCTTCCTCCAGTTAGTGTCCTCAGGTTATTATAGTAAATAGCACTGAAAAACTATGAAACTGAGAATCAAGTAAACAAAAAATATTGTACACTAATCCTGGAACTGAACTAATGAATGTGCTCATACTTTTATCTTTGTTAGAAGTTAGTGTTTTTTAAACACATTGTGGTTCTAGGGATGTCAGCCTGTCTTTTGGTCAGGCAGTTCACTGCTTTTTTTAGACTGAAATATCTTAAAGGACCAGTATGTATGATTTAGGGGGCTCTATTGGCAGAATTGGAATATAATATTCATAATTATGTTTTCATTAGTGTATAATCACCTGTAACTATGAATCGTTGTGTTTTTGTGTTTTTAGAAAGAGCCCTTTCTATCGAAATAGGGAGTGGGTCCCCTCCCATGGAGCCCGGCATTGTTCTACCGTAGCCCAGAATATACAAATGAGACACAGGCTCTTTAGAGGGCCTTTCATGTTTTTACTTTACTATAAGGCCACTGTAGGTTCTTCTATACACGCTTGAAAAATTAGGGGTGAGGGAGGGTTATTCAGTTGGTTGCAATCTGCAACCTCACCACTAGATGCCACTAAATGGTACACACTGGTCCTTTAATATCTATTAAATGGATCAAGATTAAATTTTGTACAGGTGTCCCCAAATGATGAATCTTAGACTTTTTTTCATGAGGTTGACATTTGTAGGTGTGAGTGAAATCTCTCAACAACTATTGGATCAAATCCAATGAAATCTGGTGCAGAGACCCAGGCCTCCCAAAGGTTGAATGTTTAACATTATACCTGTTAATTATCAGTATGTTAGCATTGCCATTATGAACATGTTAGCATTTTGCACTGCTGTGCCTAAGGACAACCTAACAGCAACACTAGCATGGCTATAAATTCTTAATTTTCCTATACAAAGTACCAACACATAACTTGATAAACAAAGAAACAGAAATTCAATCCAGACAAATACAAATAACAACAAAGTTTTAATCATTATACGCCATTTGTCATTATCTGTTTCTTTGTGTAGGCAGAAAAGTTTGATGGCTCTGGACAGCCCATTGTAGCCATTAAGGGGGCGAAGCTTTCAGACTTTGGAGGCCGGTCGCTCTCTGCATCCTTCAGCAGCACCCTGATGATCAACCCAGACATCCCTGAGGCATATAAGCTCAGAGGCTGGTAAGTGAACCTGAGGTTCATAGATAATGCAGTGCAGAAAATTACTTATGTCCTAGCAATTGTATACTCATGACAAAGTGCTTTTACAGTAGGTATAAAACATGGGTATACATTTAATGCCAGAGGGCTTTTTCTTGTTTATTTCACCCCATGGAAGCCAACCTCTCACACACAAGTATTAATGTTGGAAATTGAAGAACTCAAAGGATTTAAACCCTGGGTTTCCATTTCCCAAGTTGTGAGAGTGCATGCTCTGACTCTCATTATCAAGATTAGCTTTCCCCCATTAGCCACAATGTGGGGTGGGGGTGCTTCAATGAAGCATTACATATAAATGGAAATCATACTTAATCTGTGGAAATATTTTTTACTCCTCTAATCGCCTTTCTAGAAGAAATGAAATCCAGACTCATTTCTGCGTGATTATGTTGATTGTAGCATTTCTTTTATCTTGGTGTGTGTGTTTGTGTGTGTTGTTGTGCAATGTTTACATATGTTATTTCATGTTTTTTTTCCCTTGAACACAAAGGATTATGTGGAAATTAACTAAGATATCTTTATCTTTAAAATCAGAGTGGTAACCTGTGTACATGTAGTCATGTGTACTGCAACAACAGTTGAATTTATTAGAAGTACCACCGCTACGTGCAGACTTGTATTTGGTACACTAACACAATTAAGACATGTGACTCTATTCCTTGAAGATTTTCCGTTGGCTTTTCTTGCAAATGAATAGAGAAACATTTAAGACTCAAGCTTTCATCTTTTCTTTTGACTCCCTTGCCAGTTCCTCGATTCTTCATTTCCTCAATTATTTCTTCTCCCCGGTGTATAACATGACCAGAAATAAGTTTGCACAGTATGTATTGAATTTCTCTATGCCAGAGGTGTGGGTAAAAGGCATTTTTGTTATTTCTCTTGTCTATATTTTAACAAAGAAATCACCTGGACAGTGTGGTGTACTTAACCTCACTCCAGGAATGTGGCACACTGATTGATCCGTCCTCCTTAGAGAGCCTACTCAGGCAGGCTGTGTCTAGCCCTCCTCCCTGACATGAAGGCAAATGTCTTTTTCAAGATTGTCTGTATTTGAGAGTGAAGATCTAATTGATTCTATTCAAAGGGTTTCATTTATTTACCTCCCAGTATCAGTGTGCCTGCTCTGCACTGCTAAGTAAAAGACGGTAAACAGTTAGAATTTATTTTGTGACAAGTCCAGTGCAGTCTTTTCTCCTGCCTTTTGACAAATGTGGCTGTGAGTATTTATACTTGATCAGAGAACCTGATCTGCATAATCAGAGCAGTGAAATGTGACTCTTTCTTTGCAGGCGAGAAAGAGGCAAATCACAAAATACGCTCAAATGTGCCTCTTTAATCAGATGTCTTGGTTTATGGTAATTTCCTGATGATAGCTTTAGCACTAGCCTCTGGCTTATCTAAATATGTCATTTCTCAGAATGCCAACAACTGAACTGAACTGCTCTTACCTTTTTTGTAATGGGATTATTTTATATTTCTGTAGTGATAGAAAATGTTGTATTATCAGGACAAGTCCTGGGTCTTCTGCCCTCTTCTACCTGAACACCATTAAGTCCTGAATCAGTTTCCACATCCCTGCTGTAGCATAGGCTTTTCACACTTCCTCTGCTCTTTTCTGCTTAATGACAGAAGGTTGTTCTGCACCTTCTCCATTCACTTCTCAGTTGGACAGCTAGGGATAATGATCCTTAAATCCTTGTATTGGTTTATACACCGCAGAAGAAGGGTTGGCCCATGTGGTTCTTCTGTGGACAATGGGTTCCTGCAGGTTTGCAACCATCCACTAATGACCATTTTAAAGTCACAGATGAAAGGAGGCCAGACCTGATTCATTACTCTCAATTCAAGTTAATCCAAGTGAGGACCATGGTGAAGACAAGATCGTTATGCAGCATGTCGGAGAGCCTTAACAAAGCCAGCTTCATGCTGTGAAGAGAATAGTAGAGAGAGTAGTCCCCTTAGTAATTTATCTTTATTTTAAGGATGCATTACAGAGATGATACGTAGTGAAGTGAAGTAAGTTGTCACTGTGTGTTTATGCTGGAAGACTGCTAGCTGTTGAATACATAATGTGTGTTTTGTTGTGTTGGTGATGAGCTTCAGGAAGCAGAATTTCAGGATGGTAGTAGTCCACAAAAAATGTTTCTTTAATAATTGCTCTGTCAGCCAAGATGTAAATTGTGAAAGAACAGAACAAGGAAGCAAATCAATTAAACTCTGAATAAGTCTTTTGATGATTATTTTTTAATTTTGCACAGAAGAACCCAAACCTTTTTCTCCCTCTGCTGAACAAAGATGTGTCTTTACTGTACAGCAAAGGCTGCTAAAACAACATTGTTTTATTTATGTGGAGGCGTCTTAATTTGATTGTGTTTTGGCGCAGACCTTTGGGACTTCTTCAAATGAATAGTCTATCCTTGGTGGGCTTTTGACTCAGACTCATGCAGAGTATTAGTGGTGCCGCTCAGCACTTTCCAGTGTTCTTATATGGAAAGCTGAGTAGCATCCCTTTAATGTCACACTAATTAATCTCGCAGAGGTGAAAATAGCTTTAATTTCCTCAAATAAGAATGTTGCGCTGTGCGCTAATCATCTTGATCCTCGGGTTAATCTGGGGTCTTAGTGCTTTGTTAGCTCGCATGTGCTCTATGCCCTCACCCTCTTTTTTGAGATCACTGTCACAGGCTGCCAATGTAACAATAACTCTACGGTTCTTTGTGAAAATAATCAGTGTAAAAATCGGATTCACATTTGCACTTTGATCCATCTAACTGTGCAGAAGCAGTTGTCCATTAGGTGGCAACAGCACATTTAGAGATGGTTGTGCTGCCTTTTTCCATTCTGTCAGACAGGGCAGTCAAGTTTCTTTTAGCTACACTTTTGTCATGTTTACTCTCAGCTGTTGATGCTATCAATTGCAGACATTGACTATTAATTCATTTAGTCACACAAGCCCAAGCTTACATTTTCTCTTTCTTATCATGACTCCAGTGTTTCCACATATACTGGGCACACAGCACATAGTCAGGGAAGTAATTATGTCAGCCGAAAAGCAAACAAGCTTTAACAGTCGTCTAGTGAACATGATGCCTCACTATTTAATTGACTGTTATTCTACCCAAATGTTTCACAGTGCTATATTGAATTGAATTACTGAGTTATTAGCAGAATTGAATTAGTAACTGACTTACTGAATGTTTTGAACCAACTTTGGCAACAGAGGTGTCTGACAATGTGAAGAATTTGGTCGTAAGTGAATAACAGAAGGCGGTCGATCTCCCTTCAGTCACCACTGTAAAAGTAATCTTCAGCCAAAGACACTCAGTCCCGAGATGCTTGACTGCACTGATATTCAATTAACATTCAGAGAGATCCAGTCAGAGAAAATTTCCTCAAGCAAAGGTCTGGAACATCATAATGTCTCACTCGTGTTATGATTCAGTGCCATACATATTGAAGTAGCCTAGTAGTTGTATCAATATCTGTATGTAGTCAACAACCAGCTGTCAAATCAAATTAAAAAAACATATACAGTTCATTAATATTTCTACAATATTTGTTGTTAGTCTTCACATAGAACTGGAGGGATTATAGATAAGTACTCTAATAATAAATAGTGGTTATTTTTTCATTTTAAGTAAAGTAAGTGAGTGCTTGTCAAAAGTGTTTCAATTTAGAATACTAGGGATGTCACATTCCCAGAAATTTGCACTGATACCAATGAAATTCCATGATTTTCAATATCAAATTCAATACCACAGAGAACAACTGAGGCTTCTGCATACAGTGTGCTAACACACACAAGTATGTGTATACATGCGCAAACAAACACATAGTGTGCAAGCAGTAGTTTAAATTGACTAACAAGACAATAGTGTGAAAATAATAATTTAAAAAAGTCGGTGTCATATTTTGACAGTAGTCTACTACTAATGTCATAAGTATGTTATGATGTGTGGCTGTGTCAGTCTAAACAAGGTAATGTTAGCCTTTGTAAATGTTCTGAGTAGATCTTTGCTACAAAACATACCAGCTGTTGCAATGCACAAGCAATAACTTTAACACTTCAGGACATGAACATGTTGACGACATGTTGCTAATATAAAATTAACAGCTGAAACTCACTCACCCTGAATGCTGTGTACAGATCCAGATGTCTGTCTTGGAGCTGCTTAGATAAGTTTGAGGTGTTTTCTCCTGTTTCCTTTCCTCCATTTGAAATGCTCTGTGACACTTGTCCCTGCTGATCCACGTCAAATACAAAATATCTCCATACACCACTCTTGGCGTGTTTTTTTTTTTTTTTTTATCTCTTCTCTTTCCACAACTTGCGTTGGAGCTGTTGCTACACCTGCACTAGCTGCTGCCCTGCTGTTTATTGTGCCAGCCTTCTTTAGACTAGGACACTTGTAGAGTTATTATACTGCCCTCGTCAGCCCTGGAAGAATTACATCTCCAGTACCTACGACTATGGTACCTGAGAAAAATATGTAGCATCATATTTTCAGAATTTTGTATTTGTAGAGCCAAATATCCTCAATGTGTACAGGGCCACTTTCCTCAGACCTGTGAAAGCTCTATCTGATACCATTTGGAACCACAAAGTGGCAGGGTCAGTTCCTCCAAAAAGCTCTTTCAGGGCAACATCTGCTTGGAGACTGACCGGTTGCATCTGGAGAGGCCCAGCATTTGCCCACTTGAAATGCTGTGTGACTTCCTTTGAGGACCTACTGACATCTGCGAGGAGGAATGGGTTCTGAATGAACAGGGTGAGCTGCTGTCCAAGACCGAAGCTATCAAAACGTTTGAAGTTTACAATCGGCTTGTCAACAAAAGAAGATACATCTCTTTCACCCTGAACCTGTTCCTACAATGGTGCGTGGTGTCCACAGTCTCCCTGTAGGTCTTCTTTTAACACCCAGTTTTCCTCTGGATGCAGCGGAAAGCTGTCATCAGGTCACAAACTGAATTGTCCTTGCCCTGTGGCAATGCGGTTCATTCAGGTGTGAAGTGGTACCAGCCAAAAAAAGTCACAATATCCATATTCTTATCTTCATGGTGTTGCCTTCTGGCTGTTCAGCTGCAATTTCCCTCCGGATGGACCAAAGGAACTGAACATCCTACCTATGCTGAGCCATCTTGTTGTGCAGCAGAAGGTCATCAGCATTTGTATCAACTTGTCTGAGGAATTCCCTGAGCATGCAATGCTGATCAGGAGAGGATGCCCTGAGAAAGTTAATCATTTTCATCATTGTGTTCATCACCTCAGCATACTCGTCTGACAGAGTGGAGCACAGGACTGATTGATGAATTATGCAATGTAAGAGATGAGCTCAGGATTGTACACATTCATTCTTGCCATGACTCCTTTCTCTCTCCCTTCCATGGCAGGGGCTCCATCTGTGGTTATTGAAACCACTTGATTCACTGTATTTCCCTCTCTACTGGTCCTTCAGACCAGTAGAGAGGGAAAACACCTAACAGATCTTCACAGAACTCTTCTTCTCATGGTTGAAGAACCTTACATAAACTAATAGCTGAGCATTGTCAGATACTTCAGTGGACTCATCTACAGCTATGTCTATGCAGGGTTCCTTATGAATTACCTTGTCCAGCTATGCTAGCACACCCTGGGTTACTATTTCAATTTTCTTTGTGGCTGATGTTGACATTTGTGTTTGCTTGTTCTTTTTTTTTTTTCACAAAGCTCTTCTCATTGTTTCCCCTCAAATAAGGTTTCATCAACTGCACTCATGCATGCCTTGACAAACATCAGTCAATGTTTGTTTTTTGTTTGTTTTTTTAAAGAATTTTTTGGGCTTTTTGTGCCTTTTAATGGACAGGACAGTTGCAAGACAGGAAATGGGGAGGCAGAGAGAGGGGGAATGACACACAGGAAAGGGCCGTCCGATGCGAGGGGGGCCAACCGGGGGCCAGCTGCAGCGAGGACTGTAGCCTGCATAACCCACTGTGCTACGCGACACCCCATGTTTGTTTTTTTTTTTATGTTTACCTAAAATCCAAGCAACGTTAAGGGAACATTTGTTAGCACATTGTGGTGCAGTGAATGAATGGGTTAGGATTCTGGTGTATTGATCATATTGGGCTCTTAGTTTATTTATTTTCTCTGCCTAAGCTTGGATTTGAGTAGGTTTGTTTTCCTTAAAAGATTTGTACTTTGTCTCGCAGTGATGCTTCCCATTGCTGCTTTTAAAAACATGTTATGTAATGTTTCTTAACTGGAACAACCAGCAAGGAGAATGTTACAGCGAGCGGCCATGTTTAGTGAGTAATGTTAGGCTACTTACATGTGTCAAATGATAAGCCATGTTTGAGGTCATGCATGATAGGCAAATGTTTGCCTTCACAGTTTGCATGTCACTATCTTGAGGTCGTCCTTTACCCTCTCAAAATGATCCCATACTGGATTTCCTGCCGAACCTATTTAAATATTGTAACAGACTGTTATGAATTTAGTATGTTTGATATAGTAGGTAGTGTGTTCCCTAACAGTTGCTGTAAGGCTGCTGTAAAGCTGCCGTAAGGCAGGAGTTGTTGGCATTCCCGCTTGTCACACGTGTGTTCAGAAAATAAGCTCTCACCAAAATTGAATAATTCTCAAGAATATAACAGTTAAAGGTCCAGGTTCGGACCGGACAGTGTCTGCATGGTCCGCCTTTGAGTGCCTTTGCTCCACTGGATCTGCTTTGTGGCACACAGAGCTATCATTTAATTAGCGCCATATGATATTATGCTTTGTTTCTTGACGAGAGCTAAATTGTTTTGTAGCTTCATTGACTAGTCGATTGAAATTTAATCAATTTGTTGCTTTTCTTTTGTAGTTTTCTTTTTAGTTTTCTTTCATTGTTTCTGTCCTTGTTTGTAAACTGTATCTTTGGGATTTAAACTATTGAGAGGACAAACAAGCTCTTTGAATGCCACAGGCTGAATGCTGGCGATTTTCTAATATTTTATAGACAAAGCGATAATTGATTCGTGAAGCGATAATTGGCTGAATAACCCGTAGCGATAATAATAGTTAGTTGCAGCCCAGTTTTTTATAGATGGACTTTCTATAGACAGTTTATTCTACCACATATACTGATTTATACTTATTTGCTTTTCCAATTCAAGCTACTGTGATGGAGGCTACATTTTACTTTCAGTAGGTTTACAAGAATGTGAGCTGTCACTCTCTCACAAATGACTTTTCCAACATCATATCCCTTATTTATACACGTATGCTGAGGTAAAACCTGGGAGTTCAGTTTGCATTATGACTACACAATTTAAATCCCTGTTAATCAAAAAAATACTGTAGCAATTTAATAACTTGTTCTGTTTTTCCATGATATAATTTCTCTGTGGAGCTCTGTATATGAAAAACTCATTAAAATTCAACTATTGTAACACACTGAGAGTCTACTGATGCATACAAAACGGTTTCAGGGTGTAGTGATGCCATGTAAACATTTGATTGCTCTATTCTTGATTTTATTCTACAGTATTCTCTTACACACATGGTTTTCCAGTTGCATCCCTTATGCTCTGTTTAAGATGGACGGTTTGCTGTGATTATACCAAAATGAGAAGAAAGGAAAACATACCTTTTATCCAGGTTTACATTTGAACAAACTACCTCTGTGGCTTCTTTTAAGTTGTTGCCAGTTCCATATTTGACCACATGTCAGTCACTGCAGATGAAGTGGCTAACACCTTGTCACACACAGCATGAAGTAATCGTGTTTGTGGTGTGTTTGCCACTGTCAGCTGAGGCATTAGAGCCTTAGCCTGGAGCTGAGAACACTGCTTACTGAGAATTTCCCATCAGCCCTTCATACCTTCTCCTTTGACATGTCTCTGCTCCTGTCCTGTCCTTGTTCATTGACACACCGACATTTGACATGTCTCTGGCATGCCCATGCTTGTCTGCCAGCCTCCAGTCGTCTATCTCTGTGCTCCTGCGGATAGTTTTTCTCACTGAAGCCATGCTGCTCTAAACTGGGATCTGTCTGCTCTCAGTTGACTGTTGCACATTTTCTGCCAGATCTAATTTGTCCTCTTTTTGTCTCCATCATCATGATCACTGTCTTCGGTGCCATTTCTATTTCCTGTGCTCCTCACTGTCTGTGATGGTGAAGACAGCAGCAGCTTTAAAACGTGATGCTTTTCACTGTGGTATCTTGTTGGGTGTTTAGCAGTCCTTTTTTGTTATCTGTCAAGTCAGATGTCCAGAGCAGCAATATAACACTGTGAGGCCCTACTAGTTTACAGTCCTACCTTTAAAGTGCGATACATTTTTAATTATCTCAGCTATATTGTCACTTCATCTTTCCCCTCCGTAGAACATCTGTCTTTGGAGATATGTTGCGCTATGACAGAAAATTATATCTACATTTAGTCTGATTTGATTTTTCAGAATATCTTTCTTTTTTCCTTTTCTCCTAACTGGGTGCAGGCACAATTAAAGCAAAGCAGTGCAGGTACACCAGTGAGGAAATTGGTGCCACTGAAGAGAATTGCTCACATTTGTCAGTAGGAATGGGAAACTGGCAGCTTGTGTATTGCTCAGGCCACAGCCTGAACGGTTAATGGGGATATTTTCAATTAGTCATGCCTCCAGGAGCAAGGCATGCTCTCCCTGTATTTACAACCCGACCTCCCCATTGTGCGCCACTTTGTCTTGTGGCCAACAGATTAGTAAGCTCTATTGATCTTTGTGACCATTTTAAACTGTTATTTTCTTTCCCCACAACTGCATTTTACCTCCACCCATCTTTCTTCTCCTTCTACCCTGCCTTTCCTCTTCCTCTTCCCATTGTCTTCCCTGAATTACCGAGGACATTGGGCAGAAATGGGTTTCTGATATCACAGTAACAGCCCTGACCCTGGCCAGCTCATCTGTCCCTTTGTGGTTGATTCATTTCACAAGCCTCTCAGCCTGCCTTGCTCTCAGCTGAGCCACCCTGCTTTGACAAACACAAATGGATGCTATGCCTGGAACAAGATTTTTTATTTTCCATTTTAAGCTAACTGTTAATTGGATAGCTTGCAGTCTGTTGACAGCCATGTGAAGAGCAGGGTATTGTGCCTCCTGTTTCAGTTCGGATGTATTAAAATTAATAGTGCTGCAGTCCGAAGTGGGCATCTGCATACCAACGATCCAAATCTCTCAAGTGGAAATACAGCTATCTTAAACTTATGTTTTTCAAGTTAATGTGGTGATGCACTGTAGAATTTACTTACTTACTCCACCAATTTCACACACTAAAGTCTGTTTCCAGGTGGGTGCACGACTGTATATAGAAAAAAGTTGCAGAGGGAACTGCACAAAATCTGAATTATCTCATCAGTCTTTTGGGGCTGAAGGCTAGAAGTTTGAACATGAATAAAAATGTGTGTAGAGTTAGAAAGAACTGATCTTACCAGACCTCCTTGAGGCCAGCGGCCTGAGGCTACATTAGTTGCTGTGGGCATGACACTCAAATCTGTGACGGAGCTTTGGGCAGTCCAGTTGCATAGTGAATTATGTAGGTGCCAGGTTTTGACAAGAAAGAAGTATACATGGAATAAAAATAATTGATATTTAGATTTTTAAAAGAAACTGTCTTTCGTGAGTCAAATGCTAAATTGGTGGAGTACTCTTAACTATATAGAGCTGAAATGAGAAGTTGATTAATAGATTAGTCAATTGACAGAAAATTAATTGGTAGCTATTTAAATGGAAAAAAGGCCAAATATTAAATTGTTAAAATTGTAAAATATTTTTTGTTGGATTCTGCCCTCTTTGATATCAAACTTAATACCTTGGCTTTGGGCTGTTATAAACAATATAAATATGACAACTATGGTGTTGGGAAATTGTGATGTAATTTTTTTCATTTGTTGTATTTATTATACATTAACAGTTAATCGAGGAAGTTATCAACAGATAAGATTTCCCATCTTAAAGGTATACTCAATTGACTGTGACTGGCTTCAAATCAGTCGTAACTGGTATTCACTTTATTTCACACAGGTATGACAAGGAGGGCCATGCCATGGATGGACAGTCTCTGACAGAGTTGAAAGGTGGCAGTGGGGGAGGAAACACCAACTGGAAGGCTCTATCTGACGTTAAGACCGAGCACCTGGGACATGGAGACAAGGTAGACGCATGCTCAGCTTTGCCTTGACGCACTCAAACATTAAAGATATGGTAACCTGAGACATATTGTTATTCAAGTCTCTTTGAAGATATTCAAGGACGAACTGAAAGGCTGGTGTTGAATCCCAAACAACAAATATGAACGTGCACACAGTCAAGCCACCTTTATTTAAAAGCCACAGTACACATTGCTGGTGGATGTAGTCTAGCTACAGTGTAACCTTGTCACTCCTTGCTCTGCTTTGCAAAGGTACTTTTAGTTGACAGTCAACATGATGAATCTTCATAATCATTTATTCATAAAGTCAGTGCACCACCAGGTATGTGTACTTTAAATCACACCCCACAAGGGTTCCTGATCCCCCCTCCCATGCTCATTAATCCCTCTGCATTGTGGGCGTCCTCTCACCTTCTTGGTGTGTGCTCTCAGTGAAAGTCACATTTATCTCTGGTATTGATTACAAAGATTATATAGGCTCTATTCTTTGCCCTTTTTAACGAAATTACTGCCTTCAGATAAGTAAAGCAATATGTGTTCTTTAATTTCCCCCCGTGGCGCTCGCAGAAGTGTATGACTTGTCTTAAAGCTGATAATGTGACCTGTACAGAGAGATCTTAACTTGTGTAATTTAACATAATTTAACATGCTCTGCACATTAGTAATCATCACAGTGTGATGGAAATAACCCATCAAGACCAACACAATTAATAGATGTAAGTGATTATAATAGGGCACCAAGAGGCACAAGAACAACAATTTTGCACTGGCTGTAAAAGACAGGACTAAGATGCTGGCTGTGTGGGATGTATTGCCAATTCTGAGAAGAATTGACGGCCCATTGTTTCTTAGAAAACAAAGAGAAATGCAAAAAGACATGGATTAAACGAGTAGCAGGTATCTGTAAGCCTCAATTAAGTGAAAAATATGTTTTGGTGAATGAGTATATTCCGTTTTTTTACTTTGTGGTTTAACTGTGTGTACATGTCAGCCTTAGGCTATGAGTGACCCCATCCTAGTTCTGGTGCCTTCATCATTTTCTCTTCTATGACCAGCACTGCAGGACTCTCACTCGCAGATAGTAAATGGCTTATTGCTCCTCCTTATGCCTCTTTTAATGTAGCCACTTCAGCTGTTCTGTCATCTGAAGGCCTTCAATGGAGCTTAAGCAGTCACATCAGTTTTTTTTTCCTCTTAAAATCCAAACCCCAAATCCTGACTGGCCATTAGCCCCCTGTCAGGTGAGAGGTTTCTCCTGGCATCAGCTCCCTGCTGTTCAGGAGGAAAGGTTTGACCCTGGGCTATGGAGGCTCTTGCTCCTCCCCAGCAAGACATGTGATGAAGCCTGGTACTGACAAAGTAGCTGAGCTGAGGCTGTCCTCAACCCCTCCGAGACATCCCATACACAGGGGTGTAAGGGTCAGGCCTCTCAGGGACCCCCCACCCCCCTTCCACACACACATACACACACACAACCAAAGTCTGTCGCAATTAATTGTCCCTGTCGCAAAGTCTTTGTGTCATAATCTCAGGTTTCTACATGGTACCCGTGCCCTCTCTGACAGAAAGTAGTCACCCTCCTCTTGTTGGCTTGACACTGCATTTGTAAAGGCCTATGACAGAGGTGAGAAACTAACACCTCTGTCCTCTTCCCTCTGTGGAAGAGCTGGTCAGTCACACACTAATTGAAGAGCTATTTGCTTGATTAATTGAGCCTCCTTAGGAAAAGAAGCTGAGGTTGATATACGGGCTGTTTTTGGTAAATCAAAATGGTAATTAAAAAAGAATAGCCCGTGGCTCTGTGTATCTGAATGGGATGATTTTCTGTTATTTTGTTTGCTGATATTTACCAACTCTTAAGGGGTTTTATTTATCCAAAGTGACATGGAATATCGATGTCCTGTTTTTGAAGTTAATTGGGATCTAATTCCTTTTCTTATACTGATTTAATGGTCTGCACTTTGAAAAGACAGAGAGGGAAAGAATAACAAATGTTAGAAATATTAGTACAAGTAGGCATGGTGATCTGACAATCTTATATCGTGGATGGTCTTACTTTGGCATACGATCTACTTTTCAGATGAATGTTACAGATCCCGTCATTAAAAGATGCTACATTTAGATATTTAATTTTAAAACTTCAGTGCTAACCAGCTAACCAGCCAACTGTCAATTGTTAAACAGCTAGCCCACTAACTGCAGCTGGCAAAGGCAGTTCTTGTTCTGCTCTGCGGCCTCGGCAAGCTTGGTGTAGCAGCACATGTATCAGTTCTCCACCTGATCAGAGCAAGAACCACTGTCACCAGCTGTAGTCCATGACGGTGGAGTTTCAGTCCTCCTATGGGACGAGAGAGCTGCCTGTAAGCAGGGTAACCGGTGCGCGGTGGGAGCCAGCCACCTAGCTGGTCAGCAGCAACTGAATGACTAAACTAATGAAAACACTTACATATAGCACCTCATTAGTAAATAACAGTGGTGTCCAAATGAATACTCCATACGAGCAGACAACAACAAACACACAGCAAGAAGTGTGATTAGTTGTGACACAATTTGTAAACAGAAGACAGCATTGTGGGTGAAGAGTAGCGGTGAGCAGACAAACATCTGAAAAAATTGGCAGAAAGACAAAACAGGAAAAACAGAATGCAGATGGTGCTTAAGATCATGGATTTAGATTCTACCCAAAAAAAGATTGTCATATGATCTTTTTGCCAGATCGCCCGCCCCTCAGTACAATTGTGTGTCTCTTGACTGTGTACACATTTTTAAAAAGCTGTTCTTGACAGAGGAAATTGGCCAGATGACTGAAATATTTTTAAAGATGCATTTTGGTTTTTCAGAATATGCCAGGTTTTCTTTTTTCCTTTCCTTTGGAGAAACTCTAATTACAGATAGTTGTTGATAGGGAGAAATTCTTATCATCGTTGGTCAAGGTATTTTTGCTGAAGAATGAGTGCTGGAGCCCAGAATGTCTTATGCTGAGGATGTTTATTGAAGCTTGGCCAAGGAGAAAGGAGGAATCTTCAATATAGTCTCCTGTGCATGATGTCACCTCAAAAATCTGAAGCAGGAACCCCTGTGGTTAGTCTTTATATACTTAGAAAGATTACTATAGATAGCTTACATTCCATAATTGGTCAAATATCTAAAAGGGAGAGGCAAGGATGGATGTGTGAATAGACTATTGGTCCATTAACCATAAACAAAGAAGCATGATTTACACAGGTGCTGAGCGTCTCAAGGCCTGTAAGATTTAATGCAGTAGCTGTGGAACCGCAACTTAGGGCCTCACACTGACCTTTCACCCTGAGTCACTCATTCATTAGGTAGACAAGAGAAAATTCCCTCGCAGTTGTGGCCATCATAAGTTTTTTTCACGGTTAACATAATTGCATTTCCATAGTGGCATTAATAATTGGTTGATGCACTTAGACATTTAGGCCCCAAGGTTGCAGGCCTGTTGCTCTGCTCCCTGATCATGAACAGGCACGTTTATCAAAGTGTGCACGGACCGAGTCTCCTCTCTGTTGTTACAGCAGACTCTGAGGTTAGTAAGACCCGAGGTCTTTGCCCAAAACAATCAGCAGTTAGGATGTGACATCAGTTGAGTGCATTAGGCCCTGCTCTGCATGAGGATGAAGAGAGGTGATGTGTCTCATCTGCGAAACTCTTCATCTCTTCATTATAGCACATCCAGAGCTTCTTTCTACATTCATCTATTTCTGTCCGATGTGAAATTCATGTCACCTAGGTGTTTTTCATGCTGACTAGGAACGTTTCCTGAAGGCTGTTATGTGCAGACAGTCTCTAAAGTTTGCTTCTCCCTCACAAAAACAGCAGCTACCTCACTAGTTTGCATTTGTGTCAGAGCCATTTGGTTTCTGGTTGGGAATGTAAACTGTGCATCTTCTGCATAAATGTTGCTTTCTGACTGATCACATACTCTACATGCTTCTGAAAATGTCATCTTAATGTTAATTTCATGCTAACGGTCAACATATTTAACATACAAAACATAAAGGTCGTGAGAGCATCTAGTAAGAAGAACATTTCAGTAACTTTATTTGGCACTGAACTTTTGTTTATATGGATTTTTGTTTGTTTATATTCCTTTTTAGGCTGACTACTACACCTGCATTGCTACCATTGTGTACTTGCGCAAGGAAAACTGCCTTTACCAGGCCTGCCCGAGCCAAGACTGCAACAAGAAAGTGGTAGACCAACAGAACGGCATGTTTCGGTGTGAAAAGTGTGACAAAGAGTTCCCGAACTTCAAGTACCGCCTCATCCTGTCTGTAAGTGACTCAGCAATGGGTTCCCTAAAACTTCTAACTGAATCTTTTTCAGCTGTGCAACACATGCACACAGAGTTTATATGCTAATGTACATATCCTTAATCCCTCTTCTTCTCACGTAGTCCTGAACAGATGCTTCTGCTGAGGCAGGTGTCATCCTTCTTGTCCTTCTCATTGCCTTATCTTTCTCCTGACTTACTGTTCTTATTCATCTTTCTGTCTCCCGGGACACAAGCCACTCATTTGCTGTATGGCTGAGCCCCTTGTGGTTCAACATTGCCCCAGACTGCTCTTTGAAGTTAGATTAGAGACATTTAAAACCAATTCTGCTGTTTCTGTGACACAGCGTAATGAGGACTTAATTTTAGATTGTCTTTACACTTGCGTTAGAGCTGTGTCGGGTTAATTGTTGCAGTTTTCCATACTGTGGTGTTACCTCATTTCACAGACTATGCAGCGATGAACACAAGCTCCCTTTCTCAGCTCATTTGCAAACAAACAATAATTTAAAAAACAACAACCTTAAATAGAAAAATTCTTTGTCAGCATCAGAGCAATTGCAGCCAGGCATCTGAAATAAGCAGCTTTTGTTGTGCAGCACTTACCAGTCAACATATTGTTATTCTTCACAAGCTGTAGAATAAGCTGTGAATTTGTCTTCACTGTATATATCACGAGTGAACCGTGACTCTGCATGTTTTGCCGGGCTTGCCAGCAGGATATAGGCTAATTAGAGGATGTAATGACTTCTTAAGAGCGGAAATGTGTTTAGTTAACAACATACCATCTTTAAGCATCAAACAACTACTCTATCAAGGAAACAACAGATCAAGACACACTTGGACAAATTTTAAACATTAATTTATACTTGTTTATGCATTACACTTTTCTTCCTATTTACTCTTTGTCTTCTGTATCTGTTTGATTTGTCAGGCCAACATTGCAGATCACGGAGACAACCAGTGGGTGACTTGCTTCCAGGAGAGTGCAGAGGCCATCTTGGGCCAGAATGCAGCTTACCTGGGGCAGCTCAAGGACTCGGTGAGACTCGCCTTCCTGAATATAATACTGGCCTCAGGAAATGGACAGAGCAAGAGCTAGAGGCTTTGTTACTGCTAAAAAATGCTGCATGTGCGCGTACACACACACACACACGCAAGCACGCACACAATATCTTGCATAGACAAGTTTGTGTTGAAGACACCTACTGAGCTTTGTTCCTTCCAGGCATAATTACTTAGAAAATCACAGGAGTTGTGTCTGAGTGTTCAGTTATCAGACACCTACTTTATTTTGCACTTGAGACTGTGATGAAACTAACATTTGATTAAAAGAGTATGTGTACTTCTTGCATTGGAATTGAGCCAGTCATATTTTTCTCAATTTCAGAATGAAACTGCCTTCGATGAGATCTTCCAACAAGCCAATTTCAACACGTTTGTCTTCCGCAACAGAGTGAAGCTAGAAACGTATAATGTAAGTAAAAGAGTAATGGTAATTAGTCTAAAATAAAATGCAAATGGGTTTGTTTTCACCGCAGCATGCACAGTAGAGAATATGCTTGTGTGAGGAGGGAAAAAAAGATCCCCTAAACCACCATTGTTCCTTTGTAAGCTGAAAATTTATAGCACATAAACAGGTTCTTTATGTTTTAGATGTTTTTCCTCTGATAGTTTTCCCATTCATTAACAAAACTACCTAGCTTTCATTTTGATTGACAGAAACATCTCTAAAAAAAACTCTGAGTGTTTGCCATAGAATGCTGCTCATTTTCAGTGGCTTTGTGAAGGGTGCACACACAGATTAGTCGCGGTCACTATTTCCTGTAGGCCACACAGATAGAGGTTTGTTTTGAGGGAAGCACATAAAAGAATTGATTGGGCTGGGACTCTGAGCAGGAAGTCTGGAGCCGAGCCAGAGGCTGTATCCGCCTTCAACACACAGAAGAGGCCACTGTGTCTGTCACATTCAACTCAGCATCCTAACTGCCAATGGCACTGCTACAAGCAGGTATTGGCTGCTGCCTCCAAACCCCATATTCCTTCAACAGAGACACCTGCAACCCCTCTTTCAGTTTATTTTTCTCCTAAATGCAACAAGCCAACCATTGTGGCATGCTCTCACATGTTATCATGTGTACAATGCTGTATAGGCTTGATGTGGGACAAAGCAGGTCCTTAACTGTTAATGGCACCCATCCATCCTGTTGTGTCACAGTGGGACTAAAGTGTTGACAAGAACTCTCTGACAAGGTTTATCAGAGCAATTAAGAGAATTATACCCTCATTTATAACTGAATCAAGACCCTGCCACAGTCACGTGATATAGTATGATGTAGTTATCACCTGTAATGTTATTATGACAGTAAAATAGACTGTTAGTGCATTTAAAGGTCACCCAGGCTGTACCTAATGTTAGGAAAGTAAACATCAGATTTTTAGCCATATGCATATGCTTACTATGTTAAAGGTGACACAATATATCAATTAGTCAGTTGAGAGAAAATCAACAATTTTGATTACTGATGAACTCTTAGTCCTTTCTTAAACAAAAACATTTCTCCGTCTTAAAATCTTAGGGTTTTGGGGGGCACCCAGTTGGGCGAGTACTGTGTGTCAAGGTTGAGTCCTAATTGCAGTGGCCTGGGTTTGAGTCTGGCACAGGCTCTTTGCTACTTGCCATTTACTCTTCCTCCCCTTACTTTCCTGTCTATCTCTGCTGTCCCTATAGAAATAAAGCAGAAATGCCAAAAAAATAATCTTAAAAAGAAAAAAAATCTTATGGATTTGAACTGTTGTTCAAACAAAACAAACAATTTGGAGTGTCAAAATGTGTTGGGCCTTTTTCACAATTCTGACATTTTGTAGACTAAACGACTTAAGTGATTAATTGAAAAAAGAAAATGGGATTCATAGATTAGCTGATAGTGAGAATCTCGCAGCCCTATTCAGTATATGATATATCACTAAAGCTAAGAAATTGATTACTATCATTATTATATAGTATACTGTTATGTAGGAGATAATATTAATGTGGAATTAATGCTCAGGATTCATTGGACATTAGTATTTGTCAAATTAAACTATTGTGATGCATTTGTTGCTCCACATCACACTGATCCAAAACTCAAATTAACATGAAATTCTTATTAAGCAAAACTGTTGACAGAGACTAACAGTGTCCCATTAAGGATAAAGTCAAAACATTCAAGTGTGTCCAGCCATAATTAATCTCATTCTGGCACCAGAGTTCTTCAATAAATGAGCATGAAGTCTTTTTAAGGATAAATACGGGGCAGCATCGAGAGCCACACTAAATATGTCAGTTAAGCTATGTCACTTGATGTCACTTAATGTGCTTTACTTGACACTATTAAATCAAAACACTCCATGATTAATTAGTTTATTTATCAAAACAAATGTGATGTGCAGTTGGTTCATGTGGGTGTGATGCATATTGTAATTACTGTTGCACAAATCAAAATCAAAGTTGCATGTAGGCATTCAAAACAATTATATTATTTTGATCATGTGTATAGGCAATTGTATTGGCACTCTCAATATGTCAGCAGATGAATGATTTTATTACTTTACCTGTGTTGCTCCTGTCAAAACACAGTCTTTTAAATATTACCACTCACTACTTGACTGTTTGACTGTCTTAAATCTTTAACTTGACTGGGATCAGGATTGCCTGCTTGCAGGTATAATATTCAAACTGCTGTGCTGTTATTAAGGTCTCATTGTCCCTGTAGGCTGTATCCAGACATTGTAAGTGATTTAAGTGTCTCGAAAGGGTGACACTGATGGAAAAAGGGGATATTGATACTGTGCTCCTTTCAAGGCCTTTCATTGCAGTGCTGCCCCAATCTCCACCACATTTCTGTTTCCTTTGCAAATAGCTGTGTGGTTAATATTTCTTATGCTGCCCTCATAAATCCAGTCTGTCTGACAAGATGTGACCATCACTAATTATGTGATGGAGTGTGTCACACTATTTATAGGTTGCGGTGCAAGGTGAGAGTGTGAGTGTCGAGAATAGTGAAGTGGTTCCAAACACTTGTCCCCCTGAGCACTGCTGGGTTTTTATTCCACTAAGGATCTATTGAACTTAACTAGCGTCCAAGGCTGGGAAATAACCACTGGTGTATCTCTGTGTAAAAGGATCAAATATACAGGTAACATGTAAGCTAGGGATTTAAAGAGAAAATTTGACTGATTTTTCAGTCAGTCATTAGATGCTAGTGTCTGAGTGTCTGACTGAATTTCCAGTTGACTCCTCATTCGTGCTGCTCTCTTTAAAAGGCTGTGCAGGAGCTAAGATGCCTTGATTTGCACTTATTAAATAGTTAGTTTCTTTGGCTCTTCTTTGCTGCAAGTGTTTCTGGCAAGTTTAAAGTTGTTAGAAAAAGGTCACAGTGGAGCAAATTTATGTGTGTTGTTCTGCTTGTGCTCATGTGTATATACACCTGCAGTGATAGCTGTAGGGGGCCCAGCAGGTTGTCAAAGTGTTGATCAACACCCAACTTGGCTGTGTGATGTTGGCTGCTTATAGATTCACACACACCTTGTCTAAACTCACCCACTCATCAACTGCAGTCAGCATTACTGTGTGTGGATATGGTGGATGTAGGATACAAGAAAAACACAGTAATAATCGTTACTCATAATTCACCATTTTTTGTCTAAGGTAAAGTGGAGGTGCTTAATTTTTAGTAGCTTGAGAGTCTATATCTGTTATTCCCACATTTTGATGTTTGGGGAAGAAAACCCTGCTTTTATTATATTAAAGATTAAAACCAACTTAGTTTACAGGAATCTGTTAAGAAAATTATCATATTAGCAATTTGAGAGATTGTAGTGACATCTGTAATATTTAATTCATTTGGTTTGTGATTTTAAAATGTTCTGGAGATGTTTTATTTCCATAGTGCACATACTTAATTTCAAGGTTTTCACAACATTGATCAGAAAGGAGAATAGATTTGTTTTTAGCATGGCACTGTATACCCTTGTTGAACTTATGGTTGGACTTGATTAAACTAAAAAAAACATATCAATGTTTGGAATAACATCGCAACATCAACTTTATTGCACTGTGTAAATGTAGCTGGCCAGACAGTGGCATAAAGGTCTCAACTAGGGCTTCACCCTCAAAGTTATTAAATTATTTTTTAAATGAAAGAGTTATTACAAAAGAGACGTCTGCACTGATGATGACATTCGAGTCTTAGAGCTAAGCATCTGTGTTTCTGAAAGATAAATCCCCAGTGACCTTTTAGAAACCCAGACAGTCATTTAACAGCACTTAAATGTGCCCTGTGGTGTTTTCCTGTAAACAAAGTTTCTGCTTACATTCAGTGTTACTCACCAAAATGCCCTGCATGCATCCTTGAGACCTGACAAACATGATGAATGCATTTTAATTTCTTACATTTGGGAAAACTGATTGCTTTAAAATATTCTAAGTCATACAATATTGGTATCGGTTTGCAAGCTTGCCATCCTCTTCTTGCCTTTGGTGCTTTGCTACATTACGAACTCCACAGGTGACCTTTAACCACTGTAGCGAAGATATTTCCCTAATCCTCAAAAGCTCTTCTATCCATACGTGTCCCTTCTACTTGAAGTGTTTAGCCTGTTTCCTATGTTGCAAGCATTTCCTCACTTTTGTCAAGAGGTGGCCAGAGGAAACATTTGTTATGTACAATATAATTTACTGTTTACGTAGCAGGTCTGTATAACTATATTGATGTGACAGTTGATTCTTGTACATTCTAATATGTCAAACTATGATGATGTAATTCTCCATTATTTCATATTTTTGTGTTTAACATGTCCATATTTCTCTTGCATCATACAAGACAAACAGGAGCAGTGGGTATAGAGCAGGTTATTCTTTAGAATGTGGGCACTAGGAATATGATTTACATTTCACCCACTTCAGCAGCGGAGGATTAATGGAGACAAAATGAGTGTAACCTCTTTTTAAATGCAGAAAATAATGGCTCTGGTAGAAATGACCTTCCCCTGTCTAGACAGCTGTAGAGATGGTTATGGCTTTAAAAGCTGTCTCTTTTAATTTGAATGCCAACACAATTCAGATCTCAAGGCAAAACATCTCACATGAACCCACTTTGTCATAGGAGAAGGGAAGATGTCTGCATCTGTTGCCAGCTGATAATTAATATATTGCACATGATTTTTTAAAATATATTTATTTATAATAAGGTCTGATGTGTGGTTTTTTTTCTTCTTTTTTTTTTTTACATTTTGTAGCTTATAGGATACCTTTCTGACATAGATAAACTACCATGAAAGAAAATCAGAAATTGGAATTGGCAGGTCAGATTTAAAATAAAAAAATCAGAATCAGCCAAGAAAATTGCAAATCTGGTGCATCTCTACAGGAGTGAATTGTGGGAACAGCAATCAGATAAACTTGTTCTCGGCTCTCAAAGTTTGATGTCATCAAATAACAGTAGGCTGACATTAACTTCTAGCTTGCAGCGCATCTCTCTCTTGTCACTGTCTTGCTAACCGAGATAGGCAGTGTGTCTCTTGCCCTGTCTGAGTCTTGCTAACCAGCCGCTTCCAGAGCTGTGCTCTGTGACATCGTGCCTGTAAAGCGAGTGAAATACAACTTTTTATTACCTTTTGATAAATGCCAACGGAGTATATACGTATACTGTGAAAGAAGTTAATTAATGTCAAACCAATTACTATTGTTGTTTTCTTGTACAGGATGAATCCAGGATCAAGGCAACAGTAATGGATGTGAAGTCTGTTGACCACAAGGATTACAGCAAGAGGTTGATCATGAACATAAGGAAACTGGCTGCGCAGTAGGAACCTGCAAGTCTTCTGGTTTTGCTTTCTTTTTCAGGTTTTCCTTTCTTTTCTGTACTGTACAGCCAATAAAAAGCTCTAAGGGTATTACAGATTTTTGCTTATGAAGTATCTGTGTTAAGTCCTTGTTTTACCTCCCTTGTGAATGACTGATCCTCAAAGGTACTAGTGGAGTACTAATTGAGTGAATGTTCACCTTTCTTTTGTGAAATAATGATTGGTGGCCTGGTTCTGGAAGCTGTCTTTTTTGGTGAACATATTAGACAAGGATTTGTTTTCTTTCTTTCTGTTATGTGGCAAAGCAGAGCAGAGTGGGTCAGTAAGCCACAAAATAAATCATCACTGTCTGTCTTAAGTCAGTCAGTTGTTCCTGCATATACTGTGGTCATGTGGGAGTGGTGGTTGCTTTCAGCAGACGACCAGCACAGTAGCTAGCCCTCTTTTCACCCTCTGATGTGCACTCAAAATGGCTCAGCTGGACCTGCACATCCCTGATAAGACCGTTTACTCTCCCACTCTTTTTTGCTCTGTCTCTCACATACTTGCAAACATAAGCACATATACACATGCACAGTGCAAACCAAAGGGGAAATGTACTGTTATATTTAAGTAGATAGAAGGTGTATTTTCAATGCCTGTAACTGTTTTGTGAATTCTGTAGTTATTTTTTTCATGAAGATTAATTGTGAGAATAAAGGTGTTTGTAGCCAAGTTATGTCTGTTTAACAGTGGATACTTGGCTCTCTGTCAGAAATGTGTAACAGTAATGCAGAAATCTGTTTAGCTTGCAGCACCTGATCCTTGTCTGTACCTATTAAAAGCAAACAAAAACATGGTGGCCATTTTGTTTTTAGGAGTTACACTATGTTTAGGGGATTTATTTAAGGATTGGCACACAATGCCCTCTGTCTCCTCAGGTTTTGCTCAGATGTGCAACAGATTCCCCTGCAAAGTTGCCTTTCATGTTGTATTAAAGCAGAACATCAATGAGGCTGCACCTCCCCGTTTTACTTATGATAACATCTGTTTTCTGCTGAGCGCTGCATTTGTTGCCTGTAGTGTGCTGAGATGGATTAGACTTGTCTTTAATGGTAAGGAAGGCTAAGTTTTTCTTGTTTATTTTTAGTTTGCCAGCCATGTTTGGAGATACTGATTGGATTTTGCCTGAGATCGCCCTACATCTCAGCCGTACATCTGACTGTGCTTCCTTTAAGTCTTCTAAATGTTCCAATACACATACATCTTTTATAACACCACAAGCCAGATGCTGTGGTAGATGGTGTCAAAGCCTGCCAGTAATACCAAACCCCACTCCTGCCTCAAACTCCCAGTTAATCATACAATAACAACAGATGATAAGACCTAGTAGCTCTTTGGCCATCTGAACTGAAATGTT
The DNA here is from genome assembly GCF_002814215.2 of Seriola lalandi dorsalis. Lineage (NCBI taxonomy): Eukaryota > Metazoa > Chordata > Actinopteri > Carangiformes > Carangidae > Seriola > Seriola lalandi. The sequence goes on from NW_019524802.1 coordinate 470,970, forward strand.
TTATTTATGTACGTAGAATTGCTGAGAAAAGGTTTGTACTGGCCAAGGTAAACCTTGGGTCTCCCCTGGGACTCAGGTCCAGTGAGTTATTGTCTGCCTTTATTTACACCTGGCATCCCATAGTATTTTATATGAAACAGGAAAATTAACTGTTCAAGCCTCAGCTAAAGTGAAGTCACTTAATAATGCAATACACACAGCTGTTTTCAAGTTCTGATTAAGCTGATTACACAGTTCCAGTTGAGTAAAGAAAAAATAGATTGTGATGCATTTATAATTGATTTAGCATTTGTTAGAATGAGACTGGCTGACTAACTGGACTGAATTACATTTGTTACCCAGGAATAGTTTGCTGTTTGTTTTATTAGCAGTAGATGAGCATGGCTAAATGAAATTGTCACACAACATGGTCAGAATTAAAAATGTGATTATAAGTTGTGAGATGAAGCTTTGCCTGGGTCATTGGACTGTTTCCATCCTATCACCACCTAGACTATACTGAAAAATACTAAAACAACATCTTTAGTTAAAAGCACCTCTAATAAAAGTTTAGACCAAATATATTAATTTATGGTTGTCAGATGACCAAAGACTTGTATTGAATGTCAACAATCAATAGGAATCAAAGGGATAACTGCACTATAATATTTTCCCATTATTAAATGTGAGACACCAGTAAGCAAGTTAAATTGTGGCATTAAAACTTCGACATGTCTACACTAAATATTTGTCATGCAGTAATTAAGAAGTTTGACTAGAAAACCCCTTTCTTTTTGGAGTCTGAACAATGCAGGCAGTGAGAAGCCTGTTCTCTCTTTCTCACTGTTTCTGATAGGTAGGTAGTTTTATTTTAACATCTTACATTTTTACATGCTATGAATTAGGTGATAGCTCACAATATGATGACCCTGACATTGGTTGGAGTCAGAATGTTGATGGCCTGCTGCATCTTGTAAAACATTTTTCACTGGGATATGAACTTTTAGATTTGTGTAGCCTGTTTATTCAGTGTAATTAGCATAATTTACAAGGTTATTTTTTCTTCAGAGAATCGCTGCCTCAGTGTGGTTGTAGGGGGCAACTTCTCTTCGTAGGGTCACCAAGGTGAACGGATCCCAGACAAAGGGTTTGGCAAAGAGTGATTCAAGGACCTACATGGATCCCTGACCAGGCAAATCCACTGCAATGACGAACTTAAAAACATGGACAACAAATCCTGGTTCACTGGGTGTTGATGGATTTTGGTTTGTAGCTATGGGTCTAACTTGGAGCATATTCCTAATGAAAGTATTGTTTTATCAATTTACCGAAAAACTGAAAAGCTGGCGTAGCCTAAGTTAGTTTTATTCCAGCACAAGAGTTATCATTGGTTTCTAGGTCATTGTGTGTATGTGGATCTTGGAGGTTGTTGTACATACACACACAACCACAATTTATCTTCTTTAACTTATTTATCGACCATAGCCTACATGATGCTTTAAAAATGTAATCTGTCATGTGACACTTGTGACTAGGATTTTGTCATTTCCAGTGCTATTTACGTTTATGCCAAAGGCTATATAAAAAGGGTTATGCTGTGGCAGCGCCCTTTTGATTTTTAAGGTTGTAGCTATTGGCTGTTGGATTTGGTGGGCGGGCTGTTTCAGGTGTGTGAATGGCTACAAAGCATGTGCGTGAACAGGTGGTAAGATTTTGGCCGCGTGATGGGAGCTACGCTGAAGACTGAAGCCAACTCTTTCTGTTTCTTTTATCTCTAAAATGAACTCATGTCAAGCCGAGGACTCACCAAAGAAGCTGGAACAGTCGACGGCCATGGATGTATTATGTCTACAGCTAAGAAAAGACCGAGAGCGACAGGTTCACGTCGAGCCGGAAGTGGAGGTAAGTCCGTTTCTTTACCAGTCTAACGCCTAAAGAAAGTATTTTACGTTCGCTGAAGGCCTATGATGGTCATGAGGCTGTAGTTGTCTGTGCTGTGGAAGTCTGTGTGAATGAAATGATGCACAAGGCAGTAAATGATGCTGATGTGGGGGATGGAGATCCTATTAAGCAATGAATTTGGTTTCCACCCCAGAAGAAGGTGGTAGTTTAGGTAGGTGTAGAGTGCATGTTGCAGATCCAGTGACTGATCCATCTGATGGTGCCTGGAGCTCTTCTTTAGTCTCAGCAGGGGAAAACTGATAGATTGTGTGTGGATTTTAGGAAGGTCAACAATGTAACCAAAAGATGCTGTTCCACTCCCTTGCTTAGAGGATTGTATTGATGAGGTTTGCAAGGCTAAGTTTGTCCAAGGTTCATCTGCAGAAAAGCTTCTTTCAGGTTCCACTGACCGAACATGCAAGGCGGATATCTGCTTTTGTCATTCGTGAGGTCTGCTTCATTTTAAGGTTGTTCCTTTTGGTGTGAAGAATTTACCAACAACCTTACAATGGTTAATAAAACACTGTTAGCAATGGATTGCAGAATTCTGTTACTGACCATGACGATGTGGTGACCTGTAGCGAGTCCACGTTGTGCAAATCAGGGCTTTGTTTGACTGGCTGAGTCTGGTCTGATGGTCAGCCTGTCTAAATTTGTGAAAAGACAGGAGACTTACCAGGGCCATCTTGTTGGTGGTAGGGATGTGCTACTGAGGGCTGCAAAAGCCCCTTCAATCCTTGAATTTCCTGTTCCCCCTACTTGCACACAGCTAATGAGGATGTTGGGTGGGCTATGTGTGGCTTTTATTGTTGCATTACTGAACTTTGCCTCTGTGGCTGCCTCTTGATAAATTTTCTGTAGAAGAATGTGACGTGGGTTTGTACAGATAAACACTTAGAGGCATTAGTGCAGGTAAAAGCTGCCCTGCTCCTGATTTCAAAGGATTGTTTGTCTAACATGCCCTAAACTAATCAGGTCTTCAATGCTTGGGACACTTGAATTTCTGTGGCTGGTCCAGTATATTTGGTTAAAAAATGATTCTGACATTTGAATAATGTAAAAATATATATAATATAAATAATATAAAAAAATGGTGATGTTAGAGGCTGCCATGACCATACCAGGTTTTGACCATACCAGGTTGTGACCAATCAGCACGAGTCCTGCAGCAAACACAGAGTAAAGGTTATCGACTTGATCAAGAACCTTTTAAAGCAAATGCACCACTGGCATCGGTTTGACCAGTATGAGTTTTATTGCTGCTAAAACTTATTCTAAGCATACTATACAAAACCAAATGCATTGCTGCTGAAGTTACAGTAAGAGATGTCAGCCTGTTGAGCCATTGATTGCTATGTTGGTTTGCTCATCTGTTTTACTCGGGTGTTTATGGGTTTGACATTTTCTGTCTCAGCGTGGGAAAATATCATTTGTAAGTTTACACATCTGCCAATTGCCCATAAGATTGAACACATAACACACATTGTAATTCTTGACGGCTCCTGGTCCGTCACCCTGTTCGGCTTCCTCTCCAGATCTTTAGCTTTGGTCTTCAGCTTTGGTCTTTTCGAGATCAAATGCTGCGTGGTTATGGACACCTTCCATTTTAATCAACTGCTTTTCACATTGGCATTCTGCTTCACATAATGACAGGTTTCTTTTCTGCAAGCTAAAAAAAAAGTTTAATTTTTAAACTCATTCTCAGGAGCAGCTTAAGGTGTTAAAGACAACAGCTTATATATTTGTGCCAGCTGATTTGCTTGATAACATAAATTAGGCTAATGATTTCACATACTGTGACACTTGAAATATTGAATATTAACACTCATACTGTGTATCAACACTTAATTAACTATTATGACACTGTAACTACAATATCAGTTTCTTGCTGTTCTCAACAGGAAATGTTTAGTACATTTTAAGTTTGATATGCCTGTTATTTCCCATGTTGCCTAAGCAAATGTTATTGTGTGTGAGTATGTACATAATAGTACTTGTTTTACAGCATTAGAAAATTCTCCTAGTCTGAATGGTCATCTTTGTTTAAAGCACACACCAAGTTAATTTGGGAATGAAGAAACTAATCCCATACAAACTGAATTTCATACATCAGTGTAATGGTGTCATTACAGACGTTTACTATGTTGTGACAGTCTGTATTGCAGCTAACTGAATGTGGACCCAGTCCCACCAAGGGGGTTGAGTAGAGCTAATTACCAGCATAGTCTTTAACATTATGAAGTCCTTGGGTACTGACAGTGCATTAGCACACTGCAGGGTCTTCTTAATGCATATCTGCAAATCATCATGAGTTATTTTGATCAGAGGCAGTCGGCAGCACCTTAGCCATGGCCTTGCCCAGTCTGCTGGTTGTTTTAGTTTTATTGCTGGTGCTTCTCGTTTGGACTCGTGGAACATGGTGAGACTTTATGCATTGTGGAGTCTGTGTCCCTGACACCATGGAGACAAATGAGCAAGGAGGAGGGCCCCTGGGGTAATGTGGTAATGAATGGGAGTAAGCAATGTGTGTATTTCTCAAGATTCATGGGTCAGGTTCTTTTCCTGGGCCAGGGGTATTTTGCTTATTTGTATGAGAAGAGACAGATGCAAGACTTTGTGTTTGAATACGCAGCAGCTAAGTCTAGGAGAGGGACCTGTTGAGCAAACACTGGCCATGTGGATGCAAAATAGCTGGTGAGACAGAGTGAGGGTAAGTGTGTCTGGCAGGATCTGTGCTCCGTTTTCAAATGGGGGGTGGAAAATTGCACCGACAGTCAAAATGTCTGGCAGGTGGAAAGCTGATTGTTACAATAATTGTTGCAATCAAATAAAGTGATAATCCATTGTTGCTTCTGAGAAGCAGCACAGATTGAATCTGTAGATACAAATGTGTCTCAGGCCCCTATCCTGTTTCCACTTGAATTGGATTTGGGTATAGATAAAGTTCTGTTTGTCTTCTGAAGCAGTAGATTATAAGGTCATGTAGTGAGTTTGTACTGTGATTTTCTCTGCAGTGTCTGATTGTCATTGGCAGGGCTAGAGGTCCTGAAAAACTTTGCTTTGATTCAATTTCAATGAACTGTTTTCAGTTCTTTGTTTTGTTTCTCCCTAACAACTACTATACTATCACTAGAATAAGGATGGACTTGCTGTGTACAATTCTCCTCGTGAGCATGGTAGCAATCTCTAGTCCAAAGATCATATACTTTTATTCACTGCAATCTTCCGTGCACCAAACAGTTAAGGTAAGAGCATGCAAAATGTCTACAAAAGGTCTAATCGTTTGATATTTTGTAGCCTGTTTTGATCTCTGGGTTAAACACTGCCCCTGTTAGATGGCTGTATAATAAGCCAGGTGCTTTCTTTTGTCATTTTTGTACCTTCAACCCTCCACTGAAAAGCACATGGGTGTCTATTTATTTATTCACTTGTTTAAATTCTGTCCTGTAATCCAGCATTCAGTAACCTTTATCTCCATCATGTGCGTGAGAGGGGCTTATTCATGTAGCGATATGAATTTCGCTCTCATTGTAGTTTACCTCAAACATTGCTACAGGGAAGAACAGGGTTAGATGTAATAACAGTTTTAGTTATAACACATTATGAAAAAGGTTATGTTTAAAAATGAGGACAGATAGTTTGGGGGAAATGTTGTACAACTTTTTCCTTCTCATTTTAATCATTACTAGGACTTTACTATCAAGCAAACTGTTTCTTTTCATTGAATCTTCATTCTGTAACCTCTGCATTCTGGTAATTAGATTGATTTGCCATTTTGTACCACTTTATTATAGCGCATCAGTGAAAAAAAGTGACAATATTTCGGCAGCCATTCTGAGGTCCGGAGCCAGGCTATAATACTCTCAGGATGAAAAATTTCAATATTTTACAAGCTACTGTCCTTTAAATGTACCTATTATAGGTTATGATGACACTGTAGCCATCAGGATCTTAGTGGAGATTATGAATGCAACATTAGCTGGAAACATCTAATAGTTTAATGTGGCCACATGAATATGAGCCTTTAATAGGTCATTCAAGGATCGTTGTCGGCACAACTTGCACACCGTGTCATTTCAGAAACATAAATGGACTATCAACAATGACCAATCAGGACAGGATAGAGGATAGAGAACAAGGTGTTGCACAGGAACCTATTAACCTCCTAGGTGTGGTCATACAACCTTGATGGAGATTTAAGTATTTCATATATGTGATATATAGTTGTGATATTGATTTAAATCATCGTCATATTGCCCAGCCCTAGATGAAAACCGTGTTGGTTTTGTACAGCTCTAAATCCAGCCTTATGTAGACAAAGATTGTATATTGACCAAAAAAAAAAAAAGCTTAAAAGTGTAATGTGTAAGATCTGGCCAGAATTTTTGTTTAAAATGTTCAAAAAATTAACTAACACTATCAATAGTATGGGAAGGAGCCTCAGTGATGATGTCATGACGAAGACCTCCATCTATTGCATTTCAGAGATATCTACTGAAATGAGCATGCTAACCAACTAGCTGCATCCCCGGCCTTGTTGTAATACTACTTTATGACACTAGATGCTGTGTGAGTCAGTGTAGCGTCTAGTCTGCCCTCAGTCCCACGAAGAAGAAGAGCTTCCTCCGGAGCCTGAAGTTACACTAAAGCTCCCGACAAAAAAAAAACCAAAACAACTCCTGACTAGCATCACAGAAACGCACAGATGTCTGAAACGCCTAAAAATCTTTATCTCCATCCTGAAGGACCACTCCGACAAGGAACCACGTTCAACGGCAAAGAAAAGAAGAAAACATGAGTAAATCCTGGTGTTTTTCCACTGCTGGAGATAGCTCCAGGCGAGTAAAGAGATGCAGTTTGATGCAGAGCTGCAACTTCTCTGGTGAGTAACATCTGATGTTGGTCTATAGCAAAAGGTATCATTAGTGCAAATGACAAAAATATGACAAACCATACTGACAAACAATTCAACTGCCATACATGTATAATTAATGATGTCGACAGACGTTTTAGGGATTTAGTAGAATACAGCCTGTTCCTGTGGCTGTTGTCCAGCTAGATGCATCAGAAACTTTTCTTTTACAAGTAAGACAAAGAGACTGTTTGATCCAGAACCAGCGGGTTCAGGATCCACTGCCTAATACTGTATTTATTTTAGCATATTCATATCTATCCTTACTATTTATGATACACACACAACAGACCTAACATGTTTAGATATAAAGAACTTGTATGATCTAAACTAATTGTCCTATCGCATGTTTGTTTGTATCAGGACCAGAATTCCAGTCCAGTCCTCCCCAGTGATGGACCAGCACCTGCCTTTTCTTCTGTGTCAGGCCTCGTCAACCATCAACAGCCACATTACAGTAACACCTTGGAGCATTATCCCTGCACTTAACAGATATTGTCTGTACTGTGATGTTTTGCACATCTCGCTCAGCAGGTTTTGTCAACACTTTTGTACATAGTTCTTTTCATTGTTTTATTTTTTTTTAATATGTGTATCTATGTATATTTATCTTTTTGACTATTGCAGTATTTTACCTTTTTATTGTATTTTCCTGTTAATATGTTTATTGGATACTGCTCCAAACACCAAGCTAAATTTCTTTTAAGTAAAAACCTACCTGGCAATAAACCTTATTTTCTGATTCTGCCTTTTTGATGATGTCATCATCCCTTCCTCATGCTGCTGTAGCCTGACACCCATGTGTCATGCAGTATCCCCTTGCCTTCATATATTTATAGCTAAATAAAAACATGCTGTTTGTATTACATGTACTCATAATTTGTTTCAGTGCTATCAACAATTTTAACTATCAACAATAAATGCACATATAAATAATAAATTATGAGGAACATGTGGAAACCAAAAACATGATTAACTGGACAGGGGCTAAGAGGTGAAATGCTGCCCCCTATGGAGGTGGATCAAGTAGCATGATCTTACACATTACACCTTTAAGCATAACCGTATTCTTTTTTGAAAATGATGACAATGCACAATGCGACACAATACTCTCTATATCTCTCTCTATAGACTCTATATATCTCTGTCCTCAAAATATCACATGGTTATTGCCACATGCTACTCCTTAATCACCATTTGTGACTTTGTCTTTTTTTTTTTTTTGATTTCCATATGTATTAGGAAAGACAATGGTGAGAGTTTGTCCTGCAGCTGTCAAGTGTTTTTTTAAAGGGACCACAATCAGCACCACAGGGGTGTTTTGAAAGGTGATGCTAGAATATTTTTCAGATACTCATTACATTGAAGGAGGAAAAAAAAAATAAAAGGAGAAACATCAAAGGTTCAGCACGTCACTGAAATTACTATTCCTAGTATGGTTTCCAATATCAAAATAACTTTGAAGTTTCATGTTGCTCTTTTGTAAACCTCACAAAGGAACTGACACCCCATGCTTTGAGACTGGCTATTCTTCATTCAGTATGTACAGGTGCAGATGACCTTGTCTGGGTTCCCTTTAATTGGATGACCTCTTGCTTTGAATAAGGGCTGCTCATCAGTGAATACTGAGGAGTGGTATCATCTCTGAGTTCATTGAAGTGTCAAGATAACAAGTGATTAGACAGTGCAAGGAGACATGGTGTGAAACTGTCAGAGCCCATCACCATATTGAAAGTATCCAGTGTGTCTGTTTTTCATCCCCTCTGGAAGCACTTCTGTCTCCACAAATGAACTGAGGGAGCATCATAACAGTCATTTACTGTGATGCTGATACTGTAAAGTTCAGTTTTTGTGCATCATCACTCCATCTACCCTCTCCATCCAGTCCCTTTCCCTCCCTCCCTGCTTGTCCACTTTTTCACCACTTTGCTTTGCTCTCCTTTCCAGCCTCTATACAGAGACATTTTTAATAGTCCCTGTGGTGTGGGATTTGGACAGGCGTTTTAGTTATGTAACTGGGCACTGCTTGTGCTGCTTTTGCGCCTCTCTTTCACTCCCCTCCTCTTTTTTTTCTCACTCTCATCTTCACTTTTTCTTGCATTAGGGCTTAAATTTTTTAGAAATGCTGGTGGACTTCCCTTCAGGCTTGAGTGTGTGACCTGTACTACAGTACGTCTGTGTATCTGTGCATGTGCCTCCTGGACACAGTAGCTGTAAAAAGGTAGTTTTACATCAATTCAGACTCACTGAGTCCCCTCCTGTATTCTTCTCTCTCCCTCTCTGTACACTCCACTCAGTTTCTAAATTTATAGTATTCCTCAGTGTGGAGAGTCACTTAGCATTTGCCTTTTTTCCTTTCACATTGTTATCCTATGTTACCTCAGTATCTATCTTCAGTGAGCTCCTGTACATTATCTCCTCTGTGCAATGGGACACCAAGTAGAACTCATGTATTCAAACATGTTTGTTTGAATTTATGCCAAGATCTTGTTGGGAAAACAAAATTTGCTTGCTCCTCTGTTTCTTCCCACGACACAGATGATATCTCCATGTCAAGTAGGCTGGGCTGGGGGAAGCTTCACCCCTTGAGGGGAAGCCGTGGCCTCAGGCCCTGCAACAAAATGTCTCAGTAGTCCGGCCCCCTTGATGTGACAGAGTAATTTTTTTTTTTTCCTGCATCTGCACACTACTCCATTTACACAAACCCTATTCGAGTTGCCCCGCTGTTACAAAAGTGAAAAGCAATTGGCTTATTTACTTACTGTCAGTGGAACCTTCTCCTGTTTCTGGGAACAAGATGAAAAAAGGGGAAGTCAGGGAGAGCGACTACGCTGTCTCAGGAACTGACAGAGTGCATGCACAGGCAGCTTTACACACTTCCTGCTGGAGATGATATTTTGACATCTTTTTACAGACCCCTTGAAGATGGGGGCTGAATCTAGAGAAACCTTTTAGTCAGTCATGTGAGCGCAATGGAAAAGGAAAAAGCAAAGCTTCTGAAGAATGAAGGAAGTAAAATAAAAAAAATCCTCTTGGAACTATTTTCACTGTTGAATGCGTTGCTCTGTTCATATCATCATTGTCTCATTTAAAGTATTTCCAGAAGATTGTACTGTCTTGAGCTTAGTTCTGAGAGGATGTAGGTGTTTGCAGTTACTGAGGCGAAACTCTGGACCGCACACTCCAGACCATAACAATTAGAGCTCCACACAGATACTCTTGAAAGCTGGAGTTCAATCGAACATTTTATCTGAAACTGTCAGATCATACTATCACTCAAATAACCAGGTTGAAGAGCACAAAGGAACATTTCTGTGTCACACACTGTGCTGTGACGGCTTTGGTCAAAAGCTTGGCATGTCCGTTTGACAGATCAATACTTTCTTCACACCAACGCAACAAGCAGAGCCAGTCGTGAGGAAGTCTTGGCAGCACCAGTGACTCTTGGTTGTTTCTTTTGCTGGGGTGGGACTTCTAAATTATAGTCTCTTCTTCCTTTAACTGACTCTCACATTGTCATTCTGGAAAAAAGAAGAGATACTGTGCCGCAGACAGACTATCCAGCTGTCAAGGTGTCTCAGCTTTCTACCCTGCCAACTCCGTGGCTTTAATTCAGCAGATGCCCTGCAGCTGTCATTTCACATCATTACTTACAAGCCATTGTGCCTCGTGTTTGACTAATAAAATCAACAAACTGGAAGTAGGGGTAGAGGGAGAAGCCGAGGGATGCTTTATGACAATCATTAATGAGGGAAAATTAAGGTAATGTGCAGCATTACTCTGAAGAGCTATAATTAAACAAGAACGTCCAATGCCAACTGTGTGTCTTCTGAGGAGCTCCAGGCGATGCATGCATGTCTGTAGTGGGAGAGATAACGCAGCTGTGTGGGTGGGAATGTCTCCTCAAGCCAGTAGTAGCCTGAACTAGCACCCATTGTTTTTGCCTAATTGAAGTCTTGATTTGGCCAAGCAGTGACCTGTGTGTTTCCTGGCCGGCGTTTGAAGTTTTCGTGGTGAGGTAGCCGCGGGGGGTGGGTGGGGGGTGGGATTTAATGGTCTGTGTATTTTGGGCAGAATTTGGACTGTTTATTCCGTCAACAGATGCACCATTGAACCACACAGCAAACGAAACGAGTAGATGAGCAAGAGCAAAATATGTTACATTTGAACCCGAGGATATGTGCTGGAAGCTTTGCAGCAGAAGGCAAAGTGGTGGGACAGTGTGGTAACGGGCCTTACTCGCAGGCTTCAAAGCCAGGTGGAGAGATGTTTGGGTCAACATCTAAATCCCCTCTTTCATGCCTGTCAGTTCTGGACTCCACAGCAACCCCTTAAGTATGGGGTTTATACTGTGTATAAAGACACAGGACCTGCTATTGTCCCTTGCCATGTTCTATACCCTGAGCTATCCTGATAAAGAAGTAAGCCCAGGATCTGGTGTCACCAGGAACACATCTGAACTTCAGTCACTGGGGATTCTGTAAGATTGTTTTTCTTTCTGTTATGAATAAATGTTGTAGTATACAAGCGTTTATGCTAGAGGGGCGGAGGAAGAAAACAGACTCTCTGGAATGAATAAAAATAAACAGAGGACATAATATAATTTTTTTGATAGGGAGGTGATACGGTATCTTGTAAAGTGGAACACAAGTGATCATTTTAAAACCATAGCATGAAGTGGGAGGAGCTGCTGGTTAAAGAAAAGCATTTCCTCATTCTTCATTTCAAAGTTTTGTTTTTATTATATCTTCAGTATCACATAGAAATACAGAGCAGATGATGTGATGATCATAAAAGTTTGTTTTGTGGCTGTGATTTCAGCTTTGTTTCTGAGAAATCATGTTTTGTCAGTTTTCATGGCACATAGCCCTAACTACTACCCATAAGCCTCAGCTGCTATTGATGTGGAGGCAAAGCCAGTCAGATGCACGAACCAGAGCAGTGGAGGATAAAAAACGCTTAATTGTGAACAAAACTCAAAACTGAATGAATTTAACTCGCAGATTGTATCGCAAGCTTGTCCCTATGACTTTTTAATCAATGAACCAGGTTTTAATCTTTTGCACTGACAATTCAACGAGTTCATGCCCATCGAGGCTGAAGTGCTGCATCGGTGAATCTTTTGGGTGAGCCTTTTTCTATGGTAAAAATGAATGAGGCTTTTAAAGGTGCCCAAAGTTGCTCCACCCACTTTGCAACTCCCCTAAAAATCTTTTTTGTTGGCTCGCTTACCTTCTTGCAGTGATGTACTGGCTTACCTCAGGACACTGTGGTTGCAAATGCAACAAGCTTGAAACGCTGCTTTTCATCCAGGTGTTAATTCAAGTTTCTCTTTAAAGACATCATCAATAGGTAACCTGACTGAAAGTGAGGGGAATGTCTCTCTTTCACAGCTGACATTTTGACATGTCACAGCAGGAAAGCACAGGTGTAGTTAATAACATTAATTAATAATTACTGTGCCCCATTTAGTTGTGCCAGTTCCAGGGTCCTGGTATTGTATGTCCTGGCTCATTGGAGCGGCTCAGTGTGACAGCTAATGGAACTGAGCCGTTGTTAATCTTCTGCTTTTCTTGCTAAAAAGAATCAATATATCTGCTGTAAAAGAAGACATGTGGGACCACAGGCAGTAAACAACATCACTTCTCTGTGTATTTTTCTAGTGATGTGAGCAAACTGACCCAGCAATGTCATTTACACAATGATAACTAGCCACACATGCTAACATTAGCTACCGTAAACAGCTAGTTATAAAATACCTCTTGAGTGTATGGAACTGAGCTACAGTTCAAGTTTTTATTGGTAAAAGAGAGACTGTGCTATTTTTTTCTAATATTACATATTCTTGCTTCAAGGAAAGTTTAGAGCTGTTACAGTGTGCAGGCTTTTATTGTTTGTGTCTTCAGACGTTGCTGTGAATAGTTTAATGGGGACCATGTTTTCAGGAGAAAATACTCTAAATGAAAACAGTTCACAGCGAGGTCTGTAGATTAACCAGAGTACCACAGACATTGTTTCTGGAGAAACATCGGCACTGCTGAGGTTTTTGAATTTTATTATCAGTTTTTTGAGCCCCACAAACAGAATTCCATTCACCTCCATTATTCTAGGGTGAGGCATGAGTGTGAGCGGTGGATATCTTTATAAAATAATAAAAGGAAAACTATCTGCATGGCTAGACACGACAATAAGTGAGAAAATATGTTTTATATGATTTGGTGAACTGACCCTTCAAACAGCAGTTAGTGCGTATGCAGAGATGAGTCTCTCAGGGAGATCTTTGTTTTGTTCACCTTTTCATGGAAATGCCTGTGGACAAAATATAAATATGAAATGAATTGTAATACAATGCAGTCCAGCACAACAACACCTCAGAGTATAGCTCCAACAATTACAATGAAGTTGACTTAATACCCTCTTCATGCTGTCAAAAAAGAAAATATGAGGAGCTTGATAAGAGATTTATTTCACGGCTGAATTGCCTGACATTGTACAGGTGTAGGTCTCACACTGGTCACTCGCTGTACGGAAAAAAATGACAGTAGTTTATTAATATGTGCAGGGAACCTGTTCCCTGCAATAAAAAAGAACCCAGAATATGATTTGGCAATGATCTTTTAGTGGTAAACAGCTGTGACTGAAAACATTTGGGGCCGATGTTGGTTGTTTGAAAATAAATGGTAACCGAACATGCCATTGTGAATGTCCTTTCAAATATTGACACATCTGTCAGCCTGTTGAATCCTTAATGATGGCTCTCTGAGCCTATAGGGATGTAATTTCTTCACCTAGCCACATTTCAACGTGTCAGTATCTTCTGAAAAATACAGTCAAGGAGAGAAAGTGGGGAGTGGATTTGATAATGTTTAGTAACTAATTTTATTTGCAGATTCAGTCAAGCAGCGCTAATGATATCAATGGGCAACAAATTGTTCCAACCACACTGATGCCTCGCACTAAACTGATGCTATGTCATCTAATGGGGCAACCACAGAACTAGCAGTTTTACTTGTGTGTGTTTGTGAGAGAGAGAGAGAGAGTGAGTGTGTGTGTGTGTGTGTGTGTGTGACAGAGAGCCAATATGCCACATGCTTTATCTATTGCAACATTATACCAATTGCCACATCGAAATATTTACAGATATATTGCTACTATACATTTTAGACTTTTGTTTAAACAAGACGAGGGAAGCTTTTATGGTTGGAGATGAAGAAGTGTTTGCATCCTCATCTCCACACACCCACCAGAGGCTGTGTATATACTGTATCTTACAAAACGAGTATTAGATTAGTTCTCTTTCTCCTCGAAGCTTCATGCGTATGCAGGCAAAAGCAATTATTTCTGAGACACTCGTAGCCTCCATTTAACATGTACATCACACTGGCCAACACCGCGTTATCTGTCACTGAAATACTGCAGTGGTAAATATGATAAACAAACATCCTTCCTGCAATAATCAAAATTGTTTAATGACACAATTTCAATTATCTACAGCTGTTTTCCCGGCCTGCTGTCGGAATATCATGAACAAACGGGAAGCTAAACCTCCAGCTCTGTGGCTGCTCAATGAGAGTGAAAAGCAAATATATTTTGTGTTTGCCACGGTGATGCAGCCGTATCAACAAATGTCAACATGTGTAGGGGATGATTAACTCAAAATTTTAAATCTAATTTTTCATTGGTTTGCAAGCGATGTTGACTTTAGAAAAGAGTATCTGATGTGCAGTGGGGCTGTGAAGTGAGAGTTAATATAAAAGCAAAAAGCATTCAAGGTGGTATGTAATTAAAATCAGCGTGTTGAAAGGGAACTTTGCCTTGAAAGACTTATACAACGGAGCTCTGTGTGTGTGCGTGTGTGTGCGTGTGTATATACTGTGTACTGCTGCTTGATAACATCAAGTAGTAGACAATAGAGCTGAGCCAGATAATAGGCAACAGAGACTGATAGAGCAGACCTTCTGAATGACAACTCGGTGAGAATATAGTCCCCATTTTCATCTTCTACCGGGAGTTATTGATTTAGCTAAAACTGATTATGACTTGAAATGGCTTTTCAGTGGACTATGGGCTAAATAGAAATGGGGTGATTGAGTTAAGATGTATTATTGGTCATTAGGTTTGAATAAAGAGATGTCCATGCCAAGATAGCAAGTAAGTAAAGGCCATTGTGACCGTCACAAGCAACGGCTGAATGATGAGGGCAAGACGAACCCTGACAGAGAGTGCTCTTTACAAACACGGATCAGCACAGGTCAGCGGGGGTAGTTTTTATCTACACACTGGATCAACACAAAAAAACACTTTAGAGGATTTTCTCTTTCTCAATATACCACCTCATACACATTCGTTGATGTCTTCACACAGTTAGAGCTACTGTAATTTTACTTGGCACCCTTAAAATGCTCTGTGATCCTCCTGCACCATCAAGGTGGCCACTCTAATCACTCCCTTCTCAGCTTTCTCTCTCCTTAGAAAAAATGGTTGTCAGGAAAGGCAGCCTCTAGTTATGATGGTGCTCACAAACATTGACCCTGATCAGCCCTACTGATCGCTGGGCAACTGGGCGCCAGACTTTTCACTGGCAGCCACTGGGCTCCTGGATTGGGTTGGCTGCATCTGTATTGTTACTGTAAACGCTCCCTCATTAACCAAAATCATTTATGCACAGGATTAGAAAAGCTCTGCCAAAGCTGCCCCTTAATTATTGCAGCCATTGATTATTTTGTGCCATTCTTCGGTGGCTGTGTGTGTGTGTGTGTGTGTGTGTGTGTGTGTGTGTGTGTGTGTGTGTGTGTGTACACTTCTGGAAGAGGATGCAACATTACACATGTCGTGTAAATGTCTATTATGTGGATTGATTAAATGCCTTTGTTTGTCTAATGCTGGGTTCCTGAGGTCAGTGCCTCCAAACTGAGAGCTTAACACAACGAAAGACCAATAAAGTCATTTTTCTTTTTTAACTTTTCAGCATTTTATTCTGGTTGAAACTGAGTATAACTTGATACATAAACATTTTCATCTCTAAAACAATCTTTAAACCTGCATTAACTGATTTGTCTTTTTTGGCCACTTGGGGGCAGCAGTATAAACACTGACATATTATCATCTTTTAAGTTGTCAGGACACGCTTGGTTGCAAACAGTAGCTCGTTCACACATACACAAATACAGAGCAACATTAGCATTCAATCAGAGTTGTTTCTGACCACCAGGGAGTGCAAGTCCGATATTCATTTTCCTTTTAGCTCTGTTTTTCCCAGGCAAACTCCTGAGGGAAATATCTACCTCTTTAGCTGCTAAATGCTCAGTTGTGTTCACTAGCTGGTTGCTAACTTTGTCTGCTGCTATGTAGTGGTAGTGTGCAGTGGGTTTTTAGAACCTTTTCGCTGAAAAAGCGGCCTGCTGCATCTGGAAACGGCAAAACGGAGATGTAAGAGTTAAGAATCAGAAAACCAAAACAGTTACCTGAAAGACACTAAAATGCTTTGCAGAGTTGAAGGGAACTGCAGAGTCCATGATAATTATCTGTTGTCGAATCACTCCAAAAAAACTCTGCACATTACACATAGTCACCTGATCCATTTTTAATATAGAGATAGTATAGCAGTTTTAAAACTAGTGTTGTCTAGAGTTAGCCAGTCAGCAAATAAATTACCCTCCAGAGAGTTATTTCTTCTTCTGCATGACGTATGTTATCTGTCATTATGATGCACTTTCTTTGTACAGTTTGCAGTTAGTTTGCCTTAAAGACTTGCATATCTCGACTTTGTTAGTGTCTGCAAGTTGTGGCGAATTCCAGCACAGATTTTGTTTCACATACTGATGCCACTCTTCTTGTGTAAACACCCCAAGGTAACCATGTTGTGAGTACTGAGGCCAAAGTTTTCCACTGATGGAATCACACAAAAACTAAAGACCTTTGCTAGCACACTTAAAAGTGTATTACAGTCACATTCACAACACACAACTTCAAACTAATCACTCCTCAATATTAAAACATGGACAAAATAAATCAGCCGAAATAGTGGAGCTGTAGGCTGTGGGGGAAAAAAAAAAATCCCAATATCAGACACTTTGTTTTCTGTCACAGGAAACTGAGCAGATAATGTGTTTTTGTTTATTATTCATTTAGATACCCATTTGCGTGGGGGGAAAAAAGTTCATCCTTGTATTTCTGATGTCAAGAGTCCATGAAATAGGTAGAGGAAGGGTGGGTGTCTCTGAAGTCAGCGTAAACTGTCTTCACGTTGATGGTGCTTTTCTGAAAGGCCCAAGAGAAGAGCCGAGGACTCTTTTGTCCTCTCTTACAGTGGGAATACAAGAGAGCCAGCCCCCTCCCCTGCCTTATCATTTCAAGTTGTAAATGTCTGATTAAAATTACCAGCATGATTAGCGCATATTATGCCCTCTTGACCTCATACATCTTCAAGAGGTCATATTTGGAATTATGAGTGGCAGAGAGGAAACCCCTCACCTCTGGGTTGGAGGCCTCTGTCATGTTGAATGTATGTATTTGTGACACATGCTGACAGAATGCTTAGTGCTGTGTGAGAATGCAGAAACACATTTGACCTGATCTGTCAGTATGGGCTGATTATGACTTTAAAGTAAAGTGTCCCTTGATGTCGCCCAGGTGTGTCATTCTGTCTTGAGCAGTGACATATACGGGCTGTGGGAGGGAATGAAGACGACACCAAACCCGGCGCCATCTAGGTTTTTTAAATTGTGCGGCTGCAGGGTGGGGTG
>NW_019524802.1:488566-536917 GCF_002814215.2 Seriola lalandi dorsalis
GGGGGGGGGGGCTTTTGTTCATTGGTCAATTTTGGTGAATTGTGGGAAGTACCTTTTCACTTTTAATCTGATCTAAACAAGCTCTTTACAATGAATAAATACACATCTGTTGAACAAGTCAAAGTATCGAATTCTGGCTTCCTAAAATTTTGCTCAGTCATTCAGGAGAGCTCACAGCTGTTTTTAAGCTATCTGTTGTTTCTTTGTTTACCATTTAAGTGCGCTTTGACATTTAATTTGCTAATTTATTAAAGCCAGGGGAAGAGACATAACAGCGTTGCTGTCTCTGTTTGATTAGAAGTCAAAGACTTTGATTTAACAGAAACGGCGGATATCAAAACTTTTTTTCTTTTCTTTTCTTTTCTTTTTTTTTTGAGCAGAAACATTTTAAGCAATTATGCTTTTATTAAACTTCTCATTGAGCACTGATCTCATCTACCTGCCTTGTCAAGATAACAGATGAATCATTATGTGGAACAATGAAGAATTTATAAGATTTTCATTTCACCACTGTCGATTACCGAAATCACCCTCAGTAGATTGACCTTGTTACTCGTCCAGGACTGACGTTTTTCAGATGCACTAAGCTCATAAGAACAGGTTGATCTATTCTCAGGTAGAGTCATTCACTCATTCACACGCTCTGGGCCTTCTAACAAAACAGAATCACAATGGGCAACAAAGTTCATCAAGTACTAAGATAGAGAACTGAGGCTCTGTCACTTGAATGTTGACATATTGTGCGTTGGTGTGCCCCTGTTTTGACCTTAAACAACAAGACTTTGTAATTCAGCGTCTTACTCAAAGAGTCTCAATTAACAGACAGTTCACACTACCTCTTGTTGAAAGCTCTGACACCGCAAGTGGTCTCACAGCTTTGCCAGCGCAGTTGAAGAATTTCAGGGAAATTTTTGAGTGAAATTATGAATGGAAAGGAAATTATTTGGCCTGCCATGGAGACCTTGAAAGAGGACAAATTGCACATATATGCAAGGAGCAGTAATAGTGCGGTGATAGTGGAACAATCTCGCAATAAAAAAGATGATATTTGACATTGAAAGCATCATTGTATTCCCATTTTTGTAGTACAGGACTATATGTGCCTACTATGTGAGCACTTTGTTCTTGCACTCATGGGGATATGTGTGTGTGTGTGTGTGTGTGTGTGTGTATATGTCTGTGTGGGTGTTGCACAATAAGTGCTGAGCCATGTCCAGGGCATATGAAAGCAGATCAAAGGCTTTCACGGAGAATGTTGTTAATTGAGTGCACTGGACAGTGTGCATGTGCGTCACAGCATCTCTGGGCAGAACTGATGCTTGTCCGCAAATGTCAGCTTTCTTCTCCTCACTGGAATTTAAAGGCATTGCCTCTCTTCCTTGTGTCCTTGTGTGTGCGAGAAGGAAAGGCAAAGTAAGCCCGTTTGATCTGACAAGCTTGAATTTAATTGACTGTGATGGGGCTACAGAGGACATGAGAAGAAGGGATGGACAAGAAGCAGAGGTGGTTTCCATTTTTTGCTTGTTTCTTTCACAGTGTTGACAGAGTGGAGGGCAAAGAGCTTTGCATACGTAGAGTATGGGTTATAAAAGTTTATAAAGTTTATCTGCAACCACAGAGCTCCTAGGTGGGCCTGAAAATATTGTGTTACCCACAAAAGAGAGCTGGAGCTGGAATCTTGTGTGTAGTTTTTTTTTTTTTTTTGGTGTGGGTTTACAAATCATGGCATCACAACCATCCTGAAATATTTTGAAGTCTTTGATCAGAAACCTACCTTCATGAAAAGACCTTGAAAAGATGTATCTCCTGCACACCACCTTCCACGGTGACTGATGTGAGGCTGTACAGAGGTAATAATTTCAATGCATAACATGTCTTTTTTAGATTCTGACAGTTGCCTCCCTAGTGTCTGTGGGATAGAGAAGAGTTACACCAAAGCTGATGGCATAGATGGAATCTCTTAGAGTCTCCCTGTTGAGACGACTTAGCAAACGAAGTGATATGGGAGGCAGGTTGTTCGAAGGGTTTAACATCTTATTTTTAGCGGCGAGGAGAGAGAACGGCAAACTGACATGAGTAGCGGTACCACTAGTCCCCTGTGATGGAGTGGCACTCACAATGCTGCTGCGCCGTTTGCTGTCAGTGCTATGGGGATGTGATGAGGGAGCCTGATTCTCCAGCTCAAAACCCCCAGGGAGATGGCAAGGGACATTGTTGGGTACATTTTTACATTTTTATAGCACGCTCTCAAAAGATGGCAGGCCATTCCCCACCATTAAATTAAAATGGAAAAAAAAAAAAATCTTTACCCCTGTTTGTTGCCTTTTATGTTCTTTTTATCTAGTCATCTATCTTCCATTTCCATTTTTGTGTACATGTTTTCCTTCTGGTCATTTAACCACTGGTCGCCACTATAAATACATGACCTAAATAACATTTCCTTATTGAGGTTAATAAAAACATTAGAGTTAGTCAGTTTTACATTCCTCAAAAATCATTAGGAACTTTGGAGTTGTACTCCTTGAAGAAATGTAAATTAAAAAAAAAAAAAACTTTCTCTTTATCCCTTTTTTTATGGGTGTGGACAAAACACTGCAGTCATTCAACAATTGGATGCCATCCAGTAGAGGAGCACCACAAACTACGGTCTCCAAAATGACCAGAATTTAATCAAATCTCTTACAGAGGCTCAAAAAGAGAATATTAAAGTTTCATAAAGCTTTTTTTTTTTAATTCCAGCTGATTGAATTAAAATGTATCTACCTAGATAAACAGATAGTTGGAAGATTGATGAAGGTGCAGAAGTGGGATGGGAATGCCAGCTGTATTAGAAATCCGCAGGGCTGTTAATATTCCTCTCCTGTACTAATATCACATACTGCATTAGATAATGGACATTAAGGAGCAAAGAGAACTCCCTCACATGTTGGCTGCACATCTGTGTAGGCCAGCTGTGCTCTCCCCAAGCCAGGAGAAACATGATGGGCAAGGTCAGTCGGGGCTGGACTGCGCAAGGAAGAGGCTACACACCTGACCGTGTGGAGTTTTTAACCTCCAGTGAAGCTACTGACCAATGTTTTAATGAGTGCGTGAGTGTTTTATATGTATCTCATGCTCTGCTGGCACCTGCACGAGCACACAGGCAAAACAAATACAGATTTCTGCTGATGAGTTTCACACTACTCACTGAACAGTTGTCAGCAATAATGCTCTAAGAGAAGTAGCAATGTGCAGGCGAGAGGCAGCAGAGAAAAGGGCTGCTAGCCATGGAGGTTTTAAAATATCTTTAAAAGTCATCAAAGGTTTTATGAGGAAGGAAATGCATTTAACTAATTTATAAGATTTAGATGGATGCAATATAAGAGTGAATTAATACTCCACATGGTGCCTCATTAGAGGAGTTACTTAACACTAGGCTGAAAAGTATTGTTTCACACACCCACCACTGCTGATGGGAATGGTCAAAAGTGTGCTTTGTTGAACCTTTAACTAAAGGATTTCAGAATTACAGTTTTTATCATTGAATCGTAGTTATTGGCTCCACCAAGGAGGTTACGTCGTCACCCTTGTTGGTTTGTTTGTTTATCCTGTTTATTTGCACCAGATTTTGGTGGAGGGACAGGGTCGAGGGCAGGGAGGGAACCATTAAGTTTTAGTGTGGCTCCCGCTAAAGGGGCGGATCCAGGAAGTTCATTTTTCCTTTTTTATTTTTCTATTATAATTATTATTATTTCTAACATTATTATTATTATTAGACTCACATGTAGGATTGTTTGGCCTTGGTGGGAGTATGTGCTCTGCTGAGTGCCATTCTAGTTTTAATAGTGAGAATGAAATAATTGGGTAGAAATGTCATAATGACACACCCTGGGGTACAGTTCTCCATCACTGCAGCAAGGTCAGCAGTGGAGGTCAGCAAGAAAGTTATTTCAAACTGCTGTTTAATGTCCGGGTTATTTATTTATTCCTAACATCTATGTGTTATATCTGTTCTGTGTGTCTGATTGGATGAAAACTACCTGAAGATCGATGCTCCCACATCAGTTAGCTCACTATCAACTGCTGCAGCACAGTACTTATTCTAACAAGGATGTTTTTCTGACTGCACACATCAGCTATTGACCAAAACACTTGCCTCCCAAGATGATATTGGCGTTACAATGTTGTCACACAAGAGACACATCGGCGATAAAACAGGGCTGGTTCTGTGCCACCAAGCTGGAGTGATTATTCTGTACAGAGTATCACACTGGTCTGGTCCCAGCAGCAAGTCTTGAGCTGCCATGCCCTGGTGCAATTATCTTGGGGGACTGCAAATGCACATAACCAATTAAAGCAGAGTCTGATTCACTTGTCACAAAATCAATGCAGATCTGTCCCCTGATGCGAGAGGCAGCGGTGCCTGAGATGGTGAGAATGAAATGACGTCTTCCCTGCCCTCACCATCCTTCCTTCTGCTCACTGAATGTAATATAACATCTCATAGTATTGAAGTACTGTCAGGGAGCAGCAAATGAATTGTTATAGCAACTGCAGTGGATCACAGACAAGTATTTTGTTTTTCATATTCTTTGTTGTTTTTGTGGAGTGGGGTGGTGTATTTTGTATAAACAAAAAAACAAACAAAAAAAATCCTTAGGATATTCTGGTCTTCATGCAGCCTGCCATCTCTCTTCCTGCACAAGTCTGGCACATTTCAAGACTAATGAAAAGGAACTGACAAGCATCTCAAAGGAATATTTCTCTTTGATACAACATTTGGTTTTAACTGCATGCTTACTTAACTTTTGGCAGTAGTTGCCCTGTAAGCCTATTCAGCTTTTTCTGTTTTCTCAGCAAACGCCTTCATTGATAATAAACCAAATGCAGCTTTTTTCCCCCCTTTTTAGACTTAATGATGTTGCTTCATTAAAAATCAACACAAAGTAAAAGAGAAAAGTAACTGTGATACATCACTTAATAGTGTTTTTCTTTGCATCCTGTTTTCTATGTACAGTCACAAGGTTTGCAGGGGACTGATGAATCTCATCCTGCTTACAGGGCGTCACATCAGAAATTACTCCTCTCATTTTGTAAGGCAGCGACTAACATACTTGTAGGACTTGAATACCACTTGAAACACCACTGCTATCCCTACACAGAAATATAATATATGACATGTATGAACCTACAGTATATCAAGAGTGATGCTTATATTGTAGACATATGTTACATGCATCCATCACAAAGCTTTTCAATATATGTTGATGATATATACAGTGGGGTCCAAAAGTCTGAGACCACTTTCCCAGATTGGGATGATAGAAATTAATTATAGATAGAAAGAAATTAATGAGAAATTAGTAAGAAAAACATATTTAAGCGTATAGAATTTATATAAGATAATGTATAAGATAATATTCCATATATAAATATATATTGTTAACATATATGGTTGCAACTAATATACATTAAAAATTAATCATATACCTGTATATTTGCTTAATATATGTAAATATAAAGATTTTACTATGGGTATTTCATATTTGTTATAAACTTCATATACATATTTGTATGGGCTAGATGTTAATATGAATATATTAAATTGTTCCAAGTTTGAAAAGATTCCATATATCATTTTTATTTTTTATTTTTTGTTTTATATGGTCTTATATTTCATATATGGAAATTCAATGTATGTACATATATTACATCTTTGTATGTCTTAGTGTGCAGTTTGTTTATATTGGAAAATGACAAATTAAAATGTATTTCAAAGCGAGCCTTTGAACGTTCTGGATGAAGGAATAATGTGCTCTCCCTGATATAATGGAACATATCAGTGCTCAAACACTCCTATCCTCAGGGGTTTTGCTGGTTCTTGTCTGATCAGGAATAGCTAGTTACTAATGTTACCAAGCTGTTAATATTGGGCGATGGATGTTACTGAATAAGTATTGTTGACTATAACTCTTTTCTGCGGGTCCTTTTGTGCAATGATTTAACCTTTTCAAATAAAGATTCAAATGATTTAAACAAAAGAATAACACGACACTTGCACAATTTTGCCGTTTTCCTGCTTTAGGCCCCATTTATTCCAAAACAAGTTGTTTGGCCTCACAAATGTGAAATGTGTGTGATCGTTTTGCATCTATATTATTGTAATAATTCTGTACAGTAAAAAAAAAAAAAATCAGTCGGAAACATGTAACCTATAAATCCCACTGCGACCTCTGTGGCTAAGTCGTCTCACAGCCTGGCGCTCTTTTCGGACCTGTTTGACTTGATCTCACTTTCACTTAGTTAGCCTATTGATGGCATCATCAAAGTGTCTGACTCAAGGTCTTGGGAAATGTAGGGAAACTCCTGAAAATAATGTTATCCCCAAATTAATAAAAAAACATCTGTGATTATAACAATGTAGTGTGTCAGAAATGAATCCAGGAAAACTATAACGAAAAACAAATCTTCATGTTTGAAATAGCTGTTTTCAGTTGGTTTACTCTTCCGGTATATTAAATTCTTTCCCAAAATGCAACACTTACATGCTATGAAAAAATGTACATAGTGGGTATAAATTCAGTTGTAGCATAAGTATATGCAGAAGTCTGGTATTTGGCCACCGTCTCTGAGTTCATCAGCGGGGTTTGTTTTTCTGTAAACACAGCTGGGGTCTGGTACTTGCGTGGGTGGTACAAACCTACTTGGAAGCCATACAGGCACATTGATACACCCATGTACGCTGGTGTGTTTGTGTGTGTGTTTGTGTGTATGTGTATGTGTCTCGCAGAGAAAAGGGCAATGAGCATCACATGTAAAAATGTGCTTTTAAGTGCGAGTATTATTGTAATGTGCAGCGCTGCATGTCGGTGTGGGTGTGTTTATCTGAGTGATGCCTGTGCCGCGGGGCAGGAGCACAGAGTGAGGGAGTGAGCCAAGCTTGAACTCAACCTCGGACGCCCTGCAGCTTCCCACTGAGTGGGAGCATGTGAATGTGAGGGAACACTTGGAACACTTGGAACTGTCTCCTTTTGTTGGAGTGGCAAAACTTTTAGCAACGGTGTAATCTAGAAACGGCAGCAGCAATGCCTCTTCAGATGGAGAGATGCACTCCTTGACTTCCTCTTCTGCAGTGATCATTTTAAGATGTTGCTTAGCTGGTGCACAGGAGGTGTTTTATCTCTGTTGTCTTAGTCAGTGTCAATGTTGTATTCTGTTGTAATCCTTGAGACAGTTGCAGTGTTTTTAAGGACAAAGATAAAGAAACAAAAACCTTCTTTGATTATTAAACTCTATTTTACTGTTGTGCATAATCAGTCCACAGCTTCAAAGTATTGGCTTTGGGAGTGTTGTCAGTGTGGTATTGAAATGTGTGCAGAATATGACATGATAATTAAACACTGCTGGCCCAGTGATCAGGCCCATCAGCTGCAACCGACACCCTTCATTGCATTTCAAACAGCGGCGTGCAGTAGCACAGGGGAGCGTCCTGACTGCTCTGTTATTTCTCTGTACTTAGAGAGGCAGAGAGGTTTAAGTGGGTTTGGGAGGGTCTGTCACTGGCTAGCCTCAAGGTGAGTGACAAAATCACTACAACATCAGCATATTTCATTCTCTTTGTACCCAGTGGTAAGGGAGCCAGCGAGCCATTTTGTCAGTGTATCAGAAAAATTTTTTTTTCAAATTAAAAACTGGGAGATATCTGGACATGGACTCCCAAAATGTACTCTGGGGGAAAAAAGGCTCTCATTTTCCTTCTCTTGCACAATGCTCAAGGAGAGCAGCTGTATGTTGTTGCCCCTGTAACTACCCAGAATTCCTCAGGATGGATTTAAATTATGACATGTTGCAACAAAATCTGTCTCCATGCAGAAACAGTGTGGTGTGATTAAAAAAGTTAATTTAGTTGTGTTGAGTTAATCAGCAGTTGGTGATTTCCTGAGGTATTTTCTTTTAAAGAACTTCATAGTTCAAAGGAAAAGTTGCCATTGCAGTGTGTCGAACTATTTCTTGGTCAAGACCAGTAACTTTGTGCAGCTTCCGCTGATTGCTGTCCAACCTTTCCCAACCAAGAAATAGTCTGACAGATAATCCCCTGTTGAATGGTGATTTTATCTGTTTTCCTCTTTGTGTTAAATAGTGAGATTTAGAACTGCTGGTATGTGGATTTTATTGCCTTTGAACAGACCCTGTTGTCAGTCTTTGTGCTAAGCTAACCGTCTCCTGGCTGCAGCTTCATATTTAAAGTACAAACATGAAAACATGACAGGAAAACAAACAAGCGTGTTTCCCCAAAAACTTTTCCTTTAAACTCGAGTAAATATTCATTCATTATTCATATGATTTCTTAGCTTTTCATTTCATTGGTGTCTGTAGGCAAATTTCACACTTTTGCCTGTTGAGGCAACCTGCTGTGCACTGACTAAAGACTGTCGAGTTCGTACCAGCACTTAATTGGAGGTGCACCAATTGCCCACTTTAACACCTAATTGTACAGTTTATTTGAACAATTATTAGCATTAAAATTGTGAGTGTCTTTCAGGGGAATATTTCTAATGTGGGAATTAAAGAACTACACAATATTGCCATAACTTTTCATTGTCCAACATAATTTCAAAAATTAAAAAAAAAAGGTAGTGTAATTATTTTCCAAGTCCCTTGTCAACATAAGATGTACCCATTAAGTGATTTATTAATACAGTGTCATTTTTGTATATAGAATAATACACATGCTGCAATTTAAAGCGTCAATGGAACAAGCTCTTTATTTAACAGTTCACTGGTGACTATTTTGCTTTGTTCATGAGCGCTGCTGCTGTATGAGAGGGAGTTGGTATTTCTAACCCCTGAGTTGTGACAAATGGAGGTTCACAAGTTAAAAAAATTGGCCTGATTGGGGAGATTACAAAGGTCACTGAATCTCTTTCTGTTTTGACCACAGGACTATCACAGCCCTACAGCATTTTTTGCACATAATGTTAAAGTCTGACAGATGCACACTCTGAGCTCTTAAGCTCATGCCAGTAAGTGGTGTTTCTACGCTTTTTGAATGAAATACTCTCAGTGTAAGATGTAGTCACAACCATTGTTAGAAGTGAATCTATAGTATATCAAAAAAAAAACATGTATGTAGAGGAATACATATGAAGTTGTTGCCTCCTGTTCATTGGGCTGCTTTAAAGTTCCTCTCCAGACATGGAGATTAATATTTTGTTTAACATGGGTTTCCCACATAAAGAGTGAAACAAAAATGGGAAAACTGGGGCTGGAAGCACATCTACGCTTATGTTCTCATTGAGCAATTCTGGATCAGGTCTTGTTTCGCTGCTTGTTCCAGGTTGAAGGTTAAAGAGCAGAGCACATCAAGGTTGTTAGCAGAGGAAACCTCAGAGAGACTCAGCCACATGCTTGAGCCTCAGTCAGACCCAGACTCTGAGTTTTTGAGGAGTTTATTGTGATCAAAATCAGCAACTAAGATCTGTTTATGTAGAATTGGTCATAGCGGTCAGTACGAAGCCTTGTCGGCAATGACTCTCTCTCTCTCTCCCTTCCTCTCTCCTGCTTTCTATCCTCAGTGTGTCTTATATCTTATGTTATTCCTCTGCCTCCTTTAATAATAATGATACATGTACTGAAAGTAGTTTATTCGCTGTAATGGAGGCGAGCCTCTGTGTATTGGAAGCGCTCCTGCAGTTCCTGAACCAGAGTGGGTCGGTAGACTGCGGCTTCGCACTCTGCTGATCATTGGTGGAGATATTGTCTCAGTCAGTCAGTGACATTTTTAGATTATAGGGCTTGCCCTGCTGTTGCAGTCCAACCATAAACACCATATGGACAACTTAATATTAAGAAGTTACGACTCCTTCTGATGAAAATTAACATATTCAGTAGTTTTATTTGACCTTTTTGTCTCTGTGCAGCCGTTATACCGAAATATCTGCATGCATTCAGTTCAGAACATCAGCAACCCTAAGAGGACAGAATAAAATCCTGCTGCAGAGAAGTTTTCTCTCTGTCAGATCCGCCAGAGAAGTGATTAATTGTAGGGAGGGGGGGGGGGGGGGGGGGGGGGGGTGCTGTGTGTGTCATTAGCCTCTTGACTGGAGCGTGGACCCCTCCAGGAGTGATGGGTTCCATGGCTGCTTCACACTCAAAGAATGACATCTCTGTTTCTCAGGCGTCCTCGATTGATTGTGTGTGTTAATTGTAGGCATTGATCAGAACAAAAGCAGGCCAAAGAGCCTGTTGAAAAGAAAAGAAAAAGTGGTGCTGTCTTACAGGGGAATTAAAGTTTGATACAGTGTGGTTTTTACATTCATAAAATTGTGCTCTAGTTACTTACTGAGATCTAGGAATGAAGTGACATCTGAAAAAAAGAAATGTGGTGGGACAAGAAATGTGGGCAATCATGGTGATTCAGGTTTTAAACAAACCTCCAGGTTTCCAGGTCCAGCTCTGCATGCACACAATTCTGGGTGGGCTTTCTGTCGGCATGCACGGGATGCGTCTGCTGGAGATAATCTGTTGCCGTTCTAACCAGCGTGCCAATGTCCACCACACGAGTCAGTGGAGCGTCTCCCTCGCAGCTCACGCACAGCCCCTCTCTCTGCTCCACTATTTTTACACACAGCATCTGCCAGAGCAGCTCGCATCTCTGAAGCATAGAACTCACTTTTGAATGGATATATAAATGCCTAGATTTATTAACTGCCTTGTTTAGTTGCAGATTTTTCGTCTTTTGTCCTGTCTTGTCTTTATATGTCAGGTCTTATATAGAGTCTGTGAAGAAGGGGAGGGAATGCAATGTATTGTTTTGAGTATAAAAACCAAAAATTCTGGCTGATCAAATCTAAAACATGTATGATATGTGGATGCTGCAGAACAGACTTCTGGAACTGGACATTTGAACTGTGATAGAGATGTGGTGGTGGCTAACCCGTTTACTTTTCATTTCCAACCAGCCCAATCATCTCACCATTTGTTTCTTGCCTTGTTGGTCTTTGTTCCCGCAGTTTCTGTGTGTTCACAGATCCCAGTAATTTCTTTGAGTGCAATATTATCATAACCAATAGAAATAGTGGCAAAAAAAAGTTCAATGTTGTCATAAACCAGAATTTTCCTTTTTGAAAAGCGGCTCTTTCAAAAAGCTTAAACTTTCTGGTAAATCATGCAGCTGAAGCCATGGGCACTACAGAGCTCACACCACTGTAAAATCAGCAACAGGGAAAAGTGATTCATGAAAGTAACACTGCACTAACCAGCCCCTTCCCTCCTACATCTACAGACAACCAAAAAAAAAAAAAAAAATCATTTAACCTAGATGTATTGTTATGGAGAGACATGCCACGCTGACTTTCAGTAAATTTTTTTTTGCATATTCTGTCTGACTTAAGGTCAAACACGAGAGGATTTGTGAGTCTCTAATCCATGCAGTTGGTGGTGCGGCCTTGGGCTGCTCAACTCCTCTCAGTTTAGTATGCAGGCTGGCTGGTTTGGAGAATTGGAGCACACCAGCGCTCTGGGGGAATTTTAAGCTAAATAAATAGACAAAATAAAAGAGCTGGAATAAGAAAGGGTTTTATGGAGAAAGAGGTGATATTAGCTTTGTGATTGAGTGGGGAGAGTGGGACTCGGAGAAGGCGAGGGAATGGAGAGTCGCACTATAGGTGCAAGTGTTGTGGCGTTTTGTGGTGTTTCTCCTCTTAATTATCATGTCCTCCAGTGTGTCGTCTCCCTTCCCAGCTCACCCACTTTCTTCATCTCCTTTTCAATTTTCTAATTGCTTGGTTTTAATTAAAGCCACACAGCAATGACAGTGCATCAATTAAAAGCCAAGAAATGGGCACAGATAGTCAATGGCTGCGTTTTTGTTGGGGAGGTGGTGGTGGTTGGTATTCCTGTCAAGAGTGCGTTGTATCCACAATACTGTCAGCCCTTAGGATGAAACAACAAGCTGCCTCACTCAGCATGAATAAGTGATGTGAAATCTCACATGCCGCTGCATATGGGGAGGCTCCTTAGTGTTTTGTGGTTTATTTCTTATTTGTTTCTCACCTCTTTTCTTCTGTCATAACATGACATGTGACATCACCTGTCTGTTTGTGTATCATTTCCCCAGCCCGCTCTCCTCCTTCTAACCTTTCAATTACTGACGTCCTGTAGCCTCTCGCTCTCTCTCTCTCTCGCTCTCTCTCTCTCTCCGCTCCTCTCATTTTCTTAATGATACCGCATTCCACACTTTAGAACTTATTTCTCCTCATCCCATCTTTTAATTATGTAGCAGCGTTTTGGCTCCGGCTTCTAACGATACAGTCGGCGGCCTACCTGTTTTTACACAGGGGATTTTCCAGCTGAACTGGGTCCTAACTGTATGTATACGCTGATCGCTCCTAGATTTCTTGTGCAGTGAGACAATTACAATTACGTCCCTGCCTTTGATGTGCTTTCCAAAGAAGTGGGTCAATTCAGATGAGAGTTTCTATGAGTCAGATTCTAATTTACCTCCAAGTTGAGGAAAATAAAACTGCTCTTTGTAAAACTTTGTAAAAGACAAGCTGGAAATAATCATCACAATACTTGCCATTTATTTTCAGCTTTTTATTTGCATTTACTCCATCTTCATCAGTCCAGCAAAAAGTGCAACTAGTTTGCTTTTCAAAATTCCTGCTTTAGAGAAGCTCAGTGAGCTCGCCAGTGGTTACTTTGGCGAAGCAGACTTTATTATAAATTGATATCAAAGTAAAATGCTCATTTCTAATGAGTCTATAGAATTTGCAGAATTAACGTTGAATAAATAACAGACAAGGTAAAGACTTTAAAAATCTTTCTTTAGTTTTTTGTTTTCCAAATATAAACACATTTTCAAAAGGTTGTGTTTCAAAATAGTCAAATAATAATCTGAACTCAAGGTCCGCTCATTAGCTTTTTCAGACTGTCAAACAACGTCTAATGGACCTGGCTCAGTCGCTATCATGAGACTTAGAGATGTGGAACATTGGTCACATGATAACAGGTGGCTGCTGGGAGGAGATGGTTATCCCCGTCATGATGGGTGTGAATGTGCTCGCTGATCTTTCTCTGGCCGTCCAGTGTCTCCTTGTCAACAATGTTGGCTTCAACCCCAGTTGATGCTGTGACCAGAGCAGACACTCGAAGCATCTAGCCAGCGTTTTCAATTCTCAAGGAGCAGACACTTACCACAGAACTTCAACAGCTTAAAAGAATAATCTGACCTTTTGGCAAATACACTAATTTGCTTTCTTACCAAGATTTAGAGTAGATGAGAAGTTCAGTAACACTCTTATGTCTCTACGTTAGAAATTAAGCTGCAGCCATAGACTGGAAATGGGGCTAAATAGCGAGCAATGGTAATAAAACCTCCCAGCATCCTCCCAGAACCTTTAAGGCTCACTAATTAACATTTTGCGTGTTGTTGTTTTAAACCTTGCAAAAAGGAAAATAAACTGTGAGCTAGAGGAACACTGAAGCGGTGTACAATGTTACGATCAGCAGCTGTAGGGAACACAGAATGGAGCCCGGACAAGAGACTAAATGCTGATGCAGATCTCATGATCTTCAGCAGATGGCTCGGATGTCTTCATGTTCAGTGGTTGTATATTGGCAGGATCGTAGCGCATGATGTGGTTGGAAGCTTGTAAATTGATCTTGACACATTCTGATCCCAAGGTCAAAAATGAACCTCCATTTTTAAATTGAGCAGTTTAAGCACCAGTTTACCAGGCTGTTAAACTAACTCTGCCAAGAGTCGGTTCATAATTTATTCAAATGAATCTTTTTAGAACTATTTTAACAATTTCCCGGTTTCCATATGAAGTTAAAACTCAGCCTTGCCATTAATTTAACCTACAGTCAGTAAACTGTAAAGTGCATATAAAAATGTAAAATGTTCCATTCACTGCAAATAAGCACTTTCATCCTCAGCTTTATGAAATTCTGTGCACGTCACTTTAGTAAGTGCATGTTTCCATCTTTTTTTTTTTTCTTTTCTCGACATTACAGTGATGGATGTTTATGTGCATGCGAACAAGCTTATTAGAGAATCCACACCCCATCAGCCCCTGCAAATAGTTACAAATGGATGCAGGGGTGTCTCATTTTTCCTGTTGATCATTTAACATCTCATTCAGCTCATTCAAACATGGTAAATAGAAAATCACTCCTTGGACTCTTAAATCGGCGTCCAGAAGAATCTGCATATACACTACATTTTTGGATGCATTTGGTTCCATTAAAACGAAAAGATTTTTCACATGATGAGAAGCATTTAACTGCGTACATCATCATCATCATCAAAACCAGAAAACTTGCAAAATGAAAACCAGTATGAGTGTGCCAACTCGTTAAAAATGTAGTGTGATAAAACGGATGCGTCTTTATGAATTTCATTTAATTGTTTCACTTTCAGGTTTTGGACTGTTCCGGGAATAAAACGTTTAAACAGCCAAAACGCAGGGTTTTTGTGAGTAATGTAAAGCAGAAAAGCATTGTGAGCTGCAGAGTTAGAGTAGCTACGCCAGATGCCAGACCTGCTATCAATTTAAATATAATTACACAGCACTCTCATCCATGCATATAACCTCTCCTTCTGTGCTCATTTATCATTTAACAGAATTTGAGGAAAAAAAAGTAAAATTGAACACTTACTTGTGGATCAATTTCTATCATGGTGAGGGATATTTAGAGAAGAGGAAATGGAATTTATGTTCTAAAGGCCCATTAATAATAATAGCTTGGAATATCTACAGATTCCATGTGACACTTTCATTAATATCCTTAGTGCTTTTAAATGATTTATTGAACTGCAGTATATCACACCACAGTGTGCATGTCGTCTTTGAATTTTCCTTTTTTGTCCAGGTTGGTCGGGAACTTATTTCATGTTGAACTTCTGTGTGCTGTTGATAACATGGGCTTTTTCAAATCCCATTTGTAGCCCAAACTTTCACTAATATTTACACAGTATGCTGTACATAAATCCTAGATGTGTACAGGAAGAGTGGATCTGTTTTGTAAAAAGCAGCCATACAGTAGTTTAGCCGGCAAGTTCTGATCAGCAGAGACAGATTGCACAGCAGAGCAAAGATAGAGGAGGAAACAGGGTGGAAAAAAGCTAAATTTGCTGACAGAATCAATTTTTGGTTTAAATGAATTAAAAGGAAAGAGAGGCAGGGAAAGGGGGGATTGAGAATGTGTTTTACTTTCACCAAATGAGCCTATAAAGCCTTTAAATGCAGCAATAAATAGACTCAAACTGCAACGGTAGACATAAGAAGATATAGATTTTAATATCTTTATAAACATTTTTGTACTGTTGTTCTCTGATGATAACTTACTGAACAATTGAATTATGGCAAAGAAAGAAGATGAGTAGGCATACAGTAGAACAAGAAAGAGAGTGAGGTGAGGAATTGTGCATTGACAAATAAAAGGTTCTAAAAAATATAACATGAAAAATACGTAAATAAACAAAT
Organism: Seriola lalandi dorsalis; assembly: GCF_002814215.2. Classification (NCBI taxonomy): domain Eukaryota; kingdom Metazoa; phylum Chordata; class Actinopteri; order Carangiformes; family Carangidae; genus Seriola; species Seriola lalandi. The sequence continues at coordinate 504,037 of NW_019524802.1, forward strand.
CACCAGAAAATCAAAAATCGAAAGGCTCCCCCTGACGGGAGGAGCAGAAAACCCTGTTATCATCATTGATGTCACTTATATTGTTTTTCTCATAGTAATACAGTAAATGATTAATATCAGCACTGCAAGAAGTCCTCCATTGTCTCCATTGTTACTGTTACAGTTCACATCATTGATACAAACACCATCTTATCGGTAGATTTAAGGGAGGCACAAAAGCTCCAGAAGTACAGCAAGATGTCCCGTAATTGTCCATCTGTCAGTCTGCATTGTGCCGCATTCCCTTGTTACTTCAGAAGCGATTGTCTCGGTCTTGGATCCTCACATCCATGGACAATCACGTCAGTTAATTAGGAGGCATAATTCTCTCTGCATGATCCCTGTTTTGCCATGCTCCATTCAAACTGTTTTTTGAATGTTTTATTTTTATTTTTTTTAATTTTTTTATTTTTTTTGATCACGAGTCATTTAAGGTACACACACATTTTTTTCTCCAGTCTTGTTCTTGTATTCCTTTTGAAGTTCGGTAATTAAGAAAAAAATGCGTTCCTCATATTCTCAATGAGGAAAGTATGCCCTCGCTGAGGAGGGATCAGTTCAGCACAACCTCACTGGGAAACTGAGAAAGCCCCATCTGACCCTCGACCTCTAAGGCTCCTGTTGGCCCTGCAGCAGGGATCCATCTCTAGGTCCATTTTGTGTCTTAGAAAAATCAAATGAACAACATCTGACACGAGATATAGACAGACTCTTCAATATTCACAGCTTGATCTCCCAGAGACACACAGTTTTTCCAAGCAAATGAAAATAGCGCATGGCAGTCCTCGTCGTGTTGAGACAATTAGCAGCTTATTATTCAGTTGCACAGGAGGAGAAAAGTGGTAGAAATGAAGATGGAAGCAGAGTTGTGTGCAGAAATGCAATACGAAATACAGTTACATAGTGTACCACTAACAAGGCTGAGTCCTTACCGCAGCCGCCTGGTTTCAATTCCAACCCGGACCCTTTGCTGCATGTCATCCCCTCTCTCTCTCTCTCTCTCTCTCTCTCTCTCTCTCTCTCTCTCTCTCTCTCTCTCTCTCTCTCTCTCTCTCCTTGCCTTTCCTGTCACTCTCTACTGTCTATCAAAAAAAAAAAAAAAGCAGAAATGTAAAATAAAAACATAAAAAATAAAATAGGCAGAAAGGTTGGAACAGCACCTGGAAAAAAAGCCTGCAATATGTAGAGAGTAGTTGTTGTGATTTGTTAGAGCTTCATACGGTGTACGAGCTAACTGGTTGTTCTGTTTATGGCCTTGAAACACCTGTGGCTATAGATTTCCATTCTGTAACAAGAATGACACATTCTTATGTCTGACTCTGACACTAACAATTTATTGCCATGCTTACACTTTACCTCTGTTTATGAGAAGCACTTGCAGCTTGTTACGGACCTGCAGGAAGAATGAGAGCAAGATGGGGCCGATACCGAAGGCTTTTACGTGCTTTCATTTTGTTCCTTCTTGCTAACGATTTACAAACAATGGACTGAAAATTAAAGCTGGACGGAGCGCTTGAAGACCGAGCTCATCTGTCTCAGAGCTAACTGGCTAAGAAGTTTTACCTCACTTGCTCAGTTATCTCTTGCTCTCTTTACACCAACTTTTGGTTATCCGAGCTCCAGTTGAGTGAAAAAACCAAAGTTAAAAAAAAATAGATGCCAGGACATATGAAGATGAAATCATACTGGCTTAAGTGGCAGTGCAAGCTTGGTCTGTATTCATCTTTTCATTCTCAGTCCCTCCGATTTTTGTGCTGTGAGTCTCTCTGTTGTAGATGTTTGATGCTTTGTTTGAGTCTGAACAGTAAAGCTCCCTACACAACATTTACACATATAATCACACTCACACACACATACATAAAAGACACACAGGCCTTGTAGTGCAGGAGCAAGAGAGGGTCTGAGGGCTGTGTTTTTTTTTGTGATTAGCATTTGCCAAACCCTCTGAAGGTCAGCGGAGAATATAGTCAATATTTGCTGTTATCAAGGCCACAAAGAGGGCGTACACATGTAGTAAGGACCGGGATAAGGTTGCCCTATTGTTGGCTTGCTGAACCCCACTAGGGGGGCGAACAGTGGTCCGCGGAGTGCACTTGTGCTTCCTCCTTGTGACGGTGCCGTCTGGGGACGTGTGGTCATGTTTCCCCCCGTCTGTGAAATCTGGGGAGGAATCCTCCTTGTCTGCCATGACCTCCTTTGAGTGGTGAACCTCATTGTCACCCTTCCCCTTGCTCACCCTGTTACGAGGCTTTGTGCAGTTCCGAGAACGGCCGGGCCTCGAGGGGTGCACTATGTGGGTCTGCCCTCCAGACCCCACCGCTACACCGCGATTCATAGACGGGTTCACCGTGCCAGATAAATTGTTAGTCTGGGCTCTGGACTCAGAGCTAGGAACAGTTGGTGAACAGTTGGGGAAGTCCTCCTTGCGCAGCTCTTTCAGGTCTTTCCCAACCATATTAGCCGGTGCCTGGCAACCCACTGAAGACGTTGAACCTCGGAAACGCTTCAACCACTCCCATAGCGACAGGGCTTTGCAGTCACATGACCACGGGTTGTCGTTGAGGCGCAGGTATTCTAGGGCGGGCAGCATGTCCAGGCACTGTCCAGACAGCTGTATCAGGGAGTTGTTGAACAGGTAGAGGGTGGTGAGACGTTTCAGGTCATGGAAGGCCAGGCGGTCGACCCACTCAATCTGGTTTTGGTGCAGAAGCAGTCGGTCCAGGGCTCGAAGGCCTCTGAAGGTGTTCTGGTTAAGGCTCCACAGACGGTTTCCATGCAGGAACAGGTGGCTGAGGTTGTGGAGGTCCATAAACGTGTCATCCTGCAGGAACTTCAGATGATTATCCTGAAGAGACACAGAGCATGCAAACACAAGATTATATATTACGCAATGTTTTCATTCTAATATTATTGTATTGTATTACTGTAACTTAAATTTTTGTCTACACAGTTTGTGAGTTTATGAGCAACTACTGTTCTGAGCAACTGGACACAACATTGGAACAAATTAAATATTCACTGTGATCATCTGTTCAAATTCAAAATTCTCATTCAGTAAGTGATAACGGCGTGTGTCTTGTACTCCAGTGGTGGGTGTTCTGTCTGACCCATTTGCATGCCCTGTTGCCTTTAGTAAACAAGGCTATTGTTGTTATGTAACACTGGTGAGCAGTTCTGAATGGGTAATCTTGATATAATAGCATCTGAGCAATGTGTGGAACAGTGGAAGCATTTTGGATTTGATACCAAAAAATTATGGATGTGGGGAAGGTTGTTTGCTGTTGTAAAACGCAACAGCCTTACAATAAAATTAACTTGTCATTCATTTGAGGCAGCACTTTACATATACACTACATTTACTCAATAACATAGTTTAGGATTAGGCTACGTGGGTTGTGTAAGAATGAATTAGGTATTAGTTTAAGTGACAGCCCTACGAGGGTCTTAGTGGTAAAATAAAACTGTGAATGAAGTGTACCTGCAAGTAGAGATACTGCAGATTTCTGAGGCCTTGGAAGATGTTATTAGGAAGTGAACTGAGTCCACATCGGTACAGGTGTAGCGCATTGAGCCGACTCAGCCCGTGAAAGGTGTCTTCAGCCAAGGAGCGCAGGTGGCGGTTGTCTCCCAGATCCAGCTCCTCCAGCAGTGTGAAGCCGTGGAAGGTGGAGGGCTCGATGTACGTGATGTTGTTGGAGTAGATCCAGAGAGTGACTGTGTTGGAGCTGAAGTGGCCCCGGAGTAAGCGATGGATCTTATTGTTCTGTAAGAAGATGCGCTCACTGTCAGGAGGAATGCCTTCAGGGACCGACAGGAAGTTGTGGGCTTGGCAGGAGACGGTGCTGGGTGCAGTGTAGCAGATACAGTGACGAGGGCACGACCAGGAAAACTCGAGTCCACAGAGAACGAGCAGGAACTCAAGCCCGCAGCCTGCAGTGAGCACACACGAACACACACACACCCACACACACACACACACACACACACACGGGTTGAGAGAGATTAGAGACATACATCACACACAAGCACAGACACACACAGAGACGGGAAAAAAAAGGAAAATGCATTAAGTGCATAATTCATTTTAACTTTAAAGTTGGAGTCAGTGACTTCTTGTCTAGTTCAAAACCTGAAAAGGAGAAACATATATATACAAACAACATTATGCTAACATGCTAATGTGCAGCATTTCCTCTCTTATCAGTTCAGCTCATGGCACAGACCACACTACATATATGGACCTTCTCTGTCACAGTTAGCAGGCCAAAATCTACTGAGTTCATTTAGGCCCACAGTGAGGAGTCTGTTGAAGAGAGCAAACAATGACACCTGCTCCAGTGAGTCACACGATGTCCCTGTCAGGCTGATTGGATCCCCAGTGCAACACTCTGATTGGACACACATGCAGCCATTTCATTTCCCCTTTCCAATATTCTGCCACCTTAGGGAGATGTGCTATTAAGAATCCAGTCCCTTCCCTGAGTCCATTGGCACTACTTTGCAGTGAGCGGAGGCTGTCATCAGTCCGTTTGTGTTGTTAAATGGGGCATGGAATGCTTATTTAAACTCGTAGTAAGCTTCTCTGAGGCGCTTTCTGATCAGTGACATGATTCCCCAGATCCTTGAGATGGGAGATGTGACTTATCCACAATCTCATCTGAAATGAGCACAAGTCACCCCCCCATCATGAAAGTTCCATCTGACAACCCCTGGCTGTCTTCTGCTCAATTTATTATTCACAGCATAGCAGACGCCAGATTCACTGCCTCTAATCGATAGGCCTCTGTTGCCTTTTAACACGCCCTGTAATCCTGGCTCTTTTATGCTGGAAATTCAGGAGCTGCAGAATTACTCTCCACCAAGAGACAGCGTATTTATCTGAATGTATTTTCTCGCCAAACTGTGGCTAAGCTGTGACATTCAGCGTCTGACTCCACTGACCTTTAACAGTAATTCTGTGTCTAGTTGCGGAGCTGGAGCACGGAGCTGCGTGCCACCTGAACAGGAGTGTGCTCGTGCACGGATCTAATCCTATTTGTTAAGCCCTTCCACTGGGCAACAATGGAAATGCATGCATCCTTATAAACCAGAACTGCACCCACTAAATGAGGCGATTCTTCACGGTTGAACACTGTCAAAAGGTTGAACGTGAGAGTGTGATCACATGTGCAGGTGAAATATTGCGCGCGAGACCATAATGTGCCATGAGAGTGCTACAATAGGCCTTGGATTTATTTAGATTTTTTCATTTTAATGTCATGTCCTGCATCAGGACATGGATCCGTTTAGTATGTTGCTGGCTATATTCACATTTGTGACACCTTCAAGAGCAAACAGGAAAGCTGCTTCACTATTTTGTCACTGTACTTTCTCTCTACTTGCCGTCTCCATGAAGACGTATCAAGCATGGCACCCGCTGACTGAGTAAATGGGTGAGAACATTTTTCATTACTCTTGGGAAATAAAGGTTTGTTTTATTTATCAGATAAATAAGCAAGACAAGACACAGTAAATTTTCCAGCTGCTCTTTGTGGAACATTTGCATAAAGCAGCAGCTACCAAGGTACCTGAGATCCAGCTTTGTAGTCATTTAATTTGGTATTCGCTCCCATTTTATTAGGGCATTGACCCTCACAGGAGTTTCTGTCTTTATAAAGAATGCACAAAATAAAAGAAATGGAATCTGTCTTTTGCTTTTACATTTGTTCTGAATTGAAATGAGACTGGTTTAATTCACTTGCCTTATCATTTCACTCCATGATCATATTATTAAAGGCCTTTAACTATTTCCATTTACTCTTTACTTCATGCATGTCTTCCAGAGAATTAGGTACCAGATGTCTAACAGGAAAATGATCTGAGAAGGCGAGAGACAGACATTGATAAGCGTGATACACAAGGAAAGCGAGGGAATGAGAATGTAGATGCTGCCTAGATAGTGAGGCGGTTTGAATCAGTGATCTGCTAATCATGTTGGACACATAAGGATGCGCCTCCTCTCCTCTCACTCTCCTCAGCTTGTCAGGACAAAGTAATAGATTCTTTACCTTGCTTAATCTATTCCTCTAAAAAGGCTGTTTTTCACTCGCTTTGCCAAAAACCCCTCTCTCTTTGCAGAGGAAAAAACATCGAGAATGAGAACATGGTAGATATAGGGTATAGTGTCTTCCTCTTTTTGTCGCCTATGAACATAATCTTTTAACGTGAATCGCTGTGGAGGCTTTGGAAGACGTGAACTTAGGATGGATGCTCTTTAGATGCAGCAAGTATCTCATCCAATCTCTGCATGCAGATTGAGTGACTGGAGAGGAGCGTACACAGTTTTCCTTGTTTTCAGCAACACTGAGGGCATCTGTGCTCTCGTTTGCAGCTGGCATAATATGCGCTTCCACTGGAGACTGTAACACCTGCCAGCTCACTCATCTCAGCACCCATGTATTTACGCCGCCGAACACTTCTTTAAATACAGCTGGTAACGGAAAATGTGCACATACATCCTCATGACGCAGTGTTACAAATATGTGTATGTGTATAAGCTCTCTATACAGTCTCAAGCAGTAACGCGTACGTCAGGTTTGGAACTGAACGGGGCAGATCATGTCAGTGTGACAAGCATAAAAGGCTGAATGACACTTGTTTACAGAGCTTCGAGTTGGGAGACTGTTTTTTAAGCACAGGGGAAGAAATAGGTATTGTGTGGGAATGCTGTCCTTTAAATGAAAATGTAAGAAATTAATGTGTGTCATAACTACATTGTGCACTCACACAATGAGCCATTCAGCCCAAATTGTATTATAAAAATAGCTTTGGACACGACGGAGCGTATATATGCCAATAGTGCCTATTGGAATTTGGCAGAATAAAGGAGCGGCTCTGAAAGAGAGATAATGTGTTTTTGGAAAGGAGAATGCGCAGCTATTTCTGGTAGGAGTCTGGGCTGTGTATTAACACTCTCGTCACAAGTCTTTCACCTCCAAGTCTCTCCCCATGCCGCTTTTCGTCACCCCCTCTTTTTCCTGCCTAATGGTTACTGATGACAGATGCTATTGATAGCTTTTCACAGGGAGAATCACGATTGCCACTGTGACCCCATCTTCACCAAATTCCCTTTTACCTTTGGCAGTATAGAAAGGAGATGGATAAATAAATGAATAAAACAGAATGGTGCAGGTCCCCTGACAGACAATGAGAAGTGACTGAGAAGAATATCAATGAAACATAGTTCACACTAGATTTGCCCTCATGAATAACCCATCTCTGCTAATAGGAGGGAAATGGTATGTCTGTATAGCTGCGTGACTCTGCCCATCATTAGACTGGACAAACTCAATTTCCTGTGTCTCTCCAAAGACCCCGATAAGCACCCTGGTGTTTTCACTCCCGTTATCGGCTGGTTCTAAATAACGTCTCGACTCCGCACTCAGATGGTGTTTACAGTCGTGGAAATGCTCACACTGGTTGGTTAATAATGGTAAACTATGGTGAACTAAACAGTGTGGTGCTAATTGAGGTTTCACTATAGGCCTGTGTGATACTATAAAATTCTAGTGTATTTTATAGAGGAGTAAAGCAAAATTACCATCTGTATCTTTATGTCACAAAAATATCTTACTTATACCATAAGTCTCTTAACAGCCCAGTGGCCACATCATGAGAAGCTGCCTGAAGTTTTTATTATTAAATTTTCTACTGCATTTATTCATATAATAGTTAAGTGGAGCTTCCAATAAAATATACAAAATGACAAAATAAGTAGTGTTGGTAAAGCTACTTTGAAAGCATAACTACCAATTACTTTACACTGGAAATAGTTGAACTACAGCAAATCTTACCCTAAAGAGAAATCTAGTAAACTAAAGCTACAATGTACATTTGATATGAAATTATAACAAAATATAATTCAAAAAATGCCACTCAGTTTAGTTTATTGAAAAAAGTGCAGATGCTCACAAGTCATACATAAACCAAACAAATAAAATACCCCACTATTCATGGGGAAGTGCTGAAGTGTCAGCTTTGGTTTTGTAAACAATAACAGCTTTTGGCCGTGGTGATTGTTCCTCAGTCTCAGGCGCTCTATCCATGATGCCGCTGTCTGAGCACTGAGCAACACCCGCCCTCGGCTTTTGCACTTGCACTACACATAGGCCAAGTGTGTGGTGGAGACTGCCTGATGAATGCATTGCCTGGACATGTCTTCACAGCGGCCAGGATAAAAAGAAAAAGGGGACAGGGCTGGTCAAAGGGGGTTCAATTACAGTAGACAAGCAATGGAAAAATGAAAATTTTCTTTTTTTCTTTTTATGGCCCAAAATTGTTTGTAGTTTGTACTACATAAAAATGGCAAAAAAAAAAGTAATTCAACAACTTAAATCAGTATGCACATATGAATGTAGTTGCACTACCAGCAAGCTACTGCAAAATGTAGTTAAATTACCGGTTTAATCATATGTAGTTCACAAATCCCCAACACTGATAATATGTTGGCCATGTACTTCTGATTTGTATTTGAAGCACACCTTCTAAAAAATAAAGAGAAAAGTGAATTTAAACTGAATCAGTGGAGGTTTTAGCCACGACGGTGACTTTCCTTTTAAAAGTTTGAGTTTGGGAGGAGGCCAGGTTGGTCTGAAGTTTCTATAAATTAAGGTAAAAAAGCTATTGAGCAAAATCGGAAAAGCTCTTTTGGCCATTTTAAATGCACATCTGAGACGGCTCCTAATTTAAGCTCTTTATTTTCCCATCTACTGTCAAGTCATGCAGGGTGCCAGGCTTCAATAGCAGATCATGTGGTAAAAATTAATAATATTGACAGCAATATTACTGCAAAAAAAGTCTTACCTGTTAATATCTAAATTATGTATTTATATTCTCCATTATAGATCCCTCTATATTACTGATCTCTATTATAGGACATTGTTTAATCTCAAGCATCTTTTAATAGACTTTGAAAAAAATCAGGCAATATTAAAAGCACCGATATCTACAATCAGGAGTAACATTTATAAATGATAATTTTGACATAAAATCACTTTGTATTCAAATTAGTTTATATAAGCTTCTATTTCACACAAGCTGAACAAAGCTCTGTAACAGAACATTGGCTTTTGACATTTCTAGTATGGGTCAATGACTGCATATTTATTTTAATTAGCAAGGTTGGAACAAAAGCTCAAATGCAAGTATTTATTCTTAAAGGATAAATAAACAGCAATAATGGCGCACGACTAATATGTTCACTCAAGCTGTTTCTCATCATTTTTAAAGAATGTCTCTGTTGACTTGGTAAACCCACTGATTACGTCCATCATTTTCTGACTGAGCAGCAAACTCACACATGGACAGCCCTGCCGGCAGCTGTGTCCAGGAACACTTCTGCCTGGGAATATTTGTTGTTGTTTTTTCACAGCCAGCCGTGGAATGTAATAGATTTTGTCTCATTTGCTGTTCCCTGGCCCCAGTGCAGGACTCATAAGGTTGTCTGACTGTTCTTCTAGTGAATGAAAGGAAAATGGGAGAGAACAATGACAATGCTGAGATCTCAGAGAAAAGCAGCGGAATAAAATTACTTCAGAAATATATCACTTTGCTGTGATACTCTTTTATATGTATTTTATTTATATATATATATATTCTGGTGTAGCAAACATAGACTGTGTGTGTGTGTGTGTGTGTGTGTGTGTGTGTGTGTGTGTGTGTGTGTGTGTGTCAGAGCAGCATCATAACTGGTCTCATCTCTTCTCTCACGGTGACACGCTACAAACAAATTGGGTCATACAGAGCTCATAGTGTAATTATTATATACAGTGGATTTACAAAATAACAAGGGTGTCTTCCTGGTGAGTTCAAGCCTTTTTTTAGTTTTTGTAAAAATCCTCTTTAGAACTGCCAAAATGTTTTCTTTGTTTCTTTTTCTCTTTTTTTTCCCCTTCTGTGATTGATTTTGAGATTTTATAAGAGAGATCAGTCAGCGTTGACCTTAAGTCACCTCATCACTCTTCCTCTTAAAAAGACTTTTTAATACTTTGGACATTCAGGAGATTGTAAATGCTGAGATCATGATGTAGAAGCTTCTCCTCAGGGTTTGTGCTATTGATTTACATTTGGTTGTCGTGTTCCTTTGATCCGTGCTATTTGTGTTGGCACAGAAACTGTAAATTGTCAACACTCTTCAATATTGTCATCACTTCCTGAGCAGTAATTATGATTTGATCATTCTTCTCTCAGTTTGGCCTCATTTCAAGGCGCTGAACTGCCTCATGTTTCTGATTGTATCTCTGCCGAGTCAGAGGAACAGTTGTAGTAAAAAAAGAAAATAAGTAAAAAAGATGAGCTGGAGCCCAGTCATATCAGCAGGTTGGCATAGAGAATGCTAAGTTTCGTAAGGGTTAAATGACCAGTGTGTTCCCCACTGTATTGATATTTATGTCTGCTAAGTGCTATTTTATGGTTGTTTGATATTGTGAGCAGCAGTAATGAGGCGGCCCTGTCGATAAAGGAAATAGAGAGGAGAATAATACGGCTGTGTAGGAAACTATGACAGAGGTCTCTCTCACCTGTAGACACAGGGCAGACACTTGCAACTGCAGAGAGTCGAGGATCTCATTGGTTATAGCGCGGCTCAACACATAAACACATATAAAAGCATCAAGCAGACCAGAGGGAAGTTAAACATGAAAAAGGCTGAGATGATGTGAGTGACAGCAGTGTTTCTCAGGTTGAGGAATCAGAGGGCCTAAAAATAACTCCTCCAAACAAGCTGCGCCATATGGAGCATGTACAGAATAAAGAGGAAGATTTGTGGAGAGTGTGCAGGTGAATAAACCTCATTTATTTCAAAGATGGAATTTGAAGGTGCTGGGAAGCCAGGCAGAGAGGCGGTAGCTGATGGCTGAGCTATCCAGTTGTTTAATACCTACATTTTAATTAACAGACTTAATGGATGTCTAGTAGGTGCTAATTCCACTTTCTTACGTCTGGGAGTGCATCTGCACCTGCTGCTCTTTTACTCTTCACGCCTTCGCAGCATTAGATAGATAGATGCCATATGGGGCGGATGCAAATGCACACACACACAAACACGCATACATACAGTATATACACACACACACACACAGTATCCATGCACACATGTACATACACACACATTAGCCAAATCGCCGCTGTTGGGAGCAACACTCTCAGCCACCAACTACATTAATTCATCATGACAGCACAAAGCCAAATGATTCAAATATATTGCACTCCCTGTGGCGGTATTGCACAGCACTGGCCAAACTAAACTAATGGTTCTGCCAAACCTATATAAATCATCCAAAGTGTATCCATATGTAGTTCCTATACTGTAGTTCCATTAAAGTGATAGAGAGCATTTATAATGCAATTCCCGTTGGTGGAGTGGCTAATAATTATCTTTCATGGTTGATGGTATGCAGCTCTCAGATATAATGTAGGACCTTTAACAAAATGTAGAGAAATCTTTACAGTCTCTTTCACTGTAGACAAGATGGGGTCATAGGCATCAGTGTCATCTCACAAGCTGCTGCTGCTAAAATGGTAAATCTGTCATTAACACATATGGGAAGTTAAATTTGTTTCTAAGTGAAATGACAGCTTCATGTGATTTCTAACAGGCCCTTGTGTGCCCACCCTAGTTATTCAAGAATCTTCAAGAACCACTTTTTTTTGGACGTTTTGCCTAAGAACAATTTGCTTTCAGTGACACTAGTAGAAGTAAAGCAATATTGCCTCCAGGGTCACTGAGGCAACAAAACCCTCCATCATGATAGAGCTGTGAAAATGAATCAGTTAGCCATCTACAGCGGAGTCTTTGGTCAACAGCAATTTAATTAAGAATTTTGTTCAAAAGGTCTCGTAGCACTTGTACTGCTGCAAGTGTAGGAAAAAATAATAATTAAAGAACTTTAGTTAAAGGAGGAAAATAAAGGACCTCGAATTTTACTTTTTATAGATAAAAAATACATTGGTGGTGAAAGCATTCAGTATTCCTCATGTGGCACAAAAGTACCTCACTAACATTAAAATTCAAAATTCCTACCGAAATGTTTTGAGTAGTGAACCGTCTCTTTAAGGAGTGTCGCTGCTGGTTTGAAAGCTGTAGTGAAATGCAGGGTGATTACATCATGGCATCACCTAATACACCGACAAGCAGCAGCTCCCTCTGACATGACTGACTGGTCTTCTACGCTACAATACTTTATATTCTAATGTCACTGATAGTCTGGATTTAGTGGGCAGAAAACGTAGACTTGATTTGATAAACTCAGGTTTTTTTTTCCTTTGATTAAATAAAATAAATTAAAAATGCTTAATTAACTGTTTAAGTTGCCTTTTTATACATTATCCGCACCGAGCCCATTCAAGGCTCTACTCACATTTGATGCCAGAGTTTTAGTCAGAGTGTGTCAGTCTGTTTGGCTCGTCCAGTTGCTGCGTCTTGTTCAATCATGCGTGTGTGTGTCAATGACAGTGCAGCATGGTCAATCATGTGCGTCTGTGTCAGGGTGACAGCTGAGTCGTGGTGATGCTGTGTGACAGCGAGCAGACAGGAGGAGAGGAAAGCAGAGAAAGACAAACTTCTTGTTTACAAATTAATTTACACTGTTGAAAACTATTAACTTTTGGGACTACACCTATGCGCACACACACACACACACACACACACACACACACACACACACACACACACACACACACACACACAGAGGAGGAGGAGAAGATGAGATTATTGCACACTTACAGAAACATGTCAATAGCACTGGTACTGTAGCTACTCCTTGAACCACATGACCTGGTTACAAGCCTTTTGTCAGTGAGCATCTGCCTTATGAAGAATCTGAGCAAGGCATTGAATCATTACCAGCCCCAGGGCTGCTGCTCTTTAACTGACCCCTGCTTTGATGTTTCGATTGCAGGGGCCAAACAAAATAGTGAAATTTCCCCATGGACTTCATAAATTAACACAGTGTTTAGAAAAGCAGAGCAGAATGGCTAGTGTAGGGATGCAGCCAGCAGGAAAAAAAAATTAATTCTCCTTTTGAGATTCACACAACGACACAAAAATATAATAATCTATTATATATAATGTTCCAATCAGTCTGGTAGCATGCAGATGTACCCTACAATTCTTTTTCAATCTGCTCTGCATTTTTATCTCGGTGTCCTTCATTTCAGATACCTGTCAGCTCAAACACTATAATCCTCATGAGTATAGCCTGAGAGCAGTTTACTCCATGACTTAAGTGTCCATGTGCTAACATGAATAATTTCACATTATTTACCAGACAAATATTCAATTTGTTTTAGCTCCAGAATTGTTATTGTGTTGCTGCTTGGTTATCAACAGCAAATATAGAGAGTAAATTGTGTTGCTGAGTGTTTTGTTTGCTCTGAGACATGTTTCTTGCCTTATGTCAACTTCTGTTCCACCATCTCGTTCTCAAATTTTCCTTCAGTTTTTGTTTTTATGCCTCAGTGCCGACGACAGCCGTGACCAGACGCGTTAGGTTTACGGGTTGTTCATCCATCCATTCCCATTCCCTCCTTGTGAGTGTGATATCTCAGGAACACCTTGAGGGATGTTTTTTTCATATTTGGCAAGACATTCACTTGGATTCAAAATGAATTGATTATATTTTAATGGTCTAAGGTAAAGGTCACTGTGACCTCACAAAACATATGAGTCTGGACAGATATGGATTTACACTGCAACTTGACTGGTTGGCGGAGGCATACAACTAAGAGGTGGTAATTGTAGTTTATATTGTACATTGTTGTGATTCAGCGTCTCAGTCCTTATTTGACTGCTATTTAAAATTGCATAATGTTGACATGTGTAGATATGATATTCACTGACCTTGGAGACAAACACAACACTTTCCGGCTACAGTACATGCCGCTAAAAGCTTTTGATGGATTAATGATTTAGAAGTTGCAAAGCTCTCTTTTGGAACCATCAGGTCAGTATAGACCTGGACCTGCGCTGAGCGGCGGCATTTTCCACTTGGCTGGTGTCCACCTCCTGGTACCCCTTACATATTTCTCTTAAAACAAACTGTAAGGTAGTTTCCTGCTGCAGCAGCTGCCTTCTTGCATACAAACCTCATGCGCCCTAGATTCAACAGATCAATTATTCATAGCAGGTGAGAGGTTGGTACTCCATGTATGTAAAGGTGTGCGCACCACATTCAGAGGATTTCAGCAGTCTTAACTAATGGCTTCAAAGAGGCAAGGAGAAATGTGAAATCAAGCAGAAAAGTGTGTCAGGGACGGGCAATGCATTGTGGTTCATTAGTTCAGGAGACAGTTGGATGACCAAGAGACCAAAAGTACTCGATGGATGGAAGTGAGTGCTGAAAGACAACCTCAAGGTGCACAGACGTTTGAAAAGTAGAGTGTACCTGTGTAGACTTCTGTAACTCATGAAGTAAACAATGTGCTACAGGTCAATTATATAAAAAGGTGCAAGGAATTCTCTTGAAAAGGTTTAACTCCTTTACAGAGAACAGTAGTTAGTTTAGATTTACAGCAGTTGTGATGGAATCGATTGGTTACCCAGACTCTAATAAACCAAAACATTCACGCAAACTTGTCCCGCACCGCAAGCTTTGCTGTTGATCCGTGTGCTCAGTGTGCTTAATATGCTCAGTGTGTTCCAAACAAGCAATAAACACACCAATACACTGCTAAATATGCTACATTAGGCCTTCGGTTGGTGCTTTGGAGCTAGGAAAAGAGAACAGTATGACATGAAAGAAGTGTGTTTAGCTATGTTGTAGAGAAGCTGTGAGCCAATGGAACAAAGTACTGCACATCGGTCCGTGGTTTGATTATGCTGCAGAAATGGTTTGTGAAGTTTCTATAGGCCTTTTGATATGTTTTGACATGTTTTGTTTGCTCTAAGAATCCATTGTTGTTGTGAATCAGTTGACGCTGACATTGATGCCGCTGTCTTCAGAGTTCTCAGAGCCACATTTCAAACATAAAGAAAACGTAGACAAGTTTTTTGGTTGGGCAGAGTTTCAAATTCCCTCTAATCAAAGAACGTACACAGACATAAGTACATGAAGCGATCATTTTACATTCCCTCACCCAATTAGTGCAACAAATGACACACAGTATTTTCACATATCTGGAAAAACTTTGCATTTAAAACAGCTAACTGGTGTAGCCTTGTCAGATTGTGGACATAATTAAAAATTTTTTCAGAAGGGGGTGGGGGAGTGGGGAAAGAAAACACAACAGAATACAAAAGAGCAGAAGAAAAGCAGCAGAGGGGATGAAGAGAAGTGGAAGACCTTGATCTTAAGAGAGTAATCCCTTTTCATTAAGTGTAGTTTTTCAGACCCTGAGAGCTTCGCCATTGATCCTCGTGTAATGTTAATTCATTAATGTAGCGGGCCCTCTACCGGGCTTATTACCTTGAAGGCCTTCGACACTCTCTCCCAACAAACGCACTCAGCATTTATTGTAACTTTCTCACAATGCGAGGGGTGGAAAAAAAAGAAAAAAAAAGAAAAAAGTACTATACGTTCAATTCTAGATCAATCAATTTTAGATATGTTTTGCTACCAATTGGATTCCATCTTGGTTTTTCCACTTTTCTTTTAGCCCCACTGTTTTGTCTTCATTCGGTCCGTCTTGGGTTTCATATAGTCTAGCTCCAGCTGAGGATGATAACTTATCATCATTTCATTCGCTCAATTCTCTGCAGAGTATTAGAGTTGCCCTTGAGTCACTGTTGTCTCCATCTAGCAAATGTACACATACCTGTGCCTGTTTATTGAGTCTACACTCCTGAGAAATTTACCGGCCTTCATTGTCAAATCTTTTTAAAGTCTAACCAGCAGTGGTTCATGGATGTTACATTTCTATAAACGGATATACTTAATGTCTCTCTCGCTCGTTCAAATTGCTGTTCCTCTTTACGACCTGTCTCTGCCATTATTTACTCCTCATCCTCCCTCCCCCTTGGCGTTTAATTGATTCTGTTGTTGTTTCCCCAAACTACAAAGCAGGAGGCTTCGCTGAATAAAACAGTCACTGTCTGGTTGTGATTAAAGAAACCCCGGTCTGGCCGTTAGAGATACTATAGCAGCTTATGGGATTTAGTGAGTCACTGAAAAAGCACAACACCAAACCAAGGATTCACTTCAAAGTGTTCCATCACCAAAACCTTAAAAACATACAATCCAATAATGAATTTTTTACTCTTATTTCTTTGCCTACATGCTCATGTTTTATCCATGAAGTGGAATGAGAATCATGGCAAATCACTTGATCTTTTCACAAGACATTCTGCTGTGTTATCGTGTTGCGAGGGCTGCTGCTTTTGCTACAGCTACTGCCATTTTCTATTTTGCTTTTCCTCCTGTCCATTGTAAACCTGAAGCCTCTTGAGGCGAACCACACAAACTACTCAGCTTTGTGAGTGCTCTCCCCTCCCTTTCAGCTGCTTGTCTGCATGCAACTACCACTCACTAGTGAGTTCTTCCAATCCCCTCTCTCCTTATAAAGCTAAGTGCCTTGCTGCAGACGTTCCACAGATAAGTGGTTTATTTTTTTCCCCTCCACAGTGATGGCCTTAGACTAATTTTCGTTGCATGTAATGACTTGGTCCCTTGAAATTTTTTGACGTATGACCAAAAAAGAGAGCCTTCCACACAGTCATAAAAAACAATGATATTCAGACAAGCAGCTGCAAAAGAAGATGTCAGGCTCCATCACAGTTCATATGGCTGGGTGATGAAACATGATTCCCTCCAGCCACTCCCCCCCCCCCCATCTCTCCTTGAAGACAGATAACGAGAAGTAAAGTCAAGGACAGAGAGGGAGAGAGAGGGAGAAAGAGAGAGAGAGGGGTTTGTTTACACAAGAAATTGTAAGTGTGGTATTTCAAAGACGAAGAGAGAGGCAGCAAAATGAAGAGATGGGATAGGGAGGGAGACGAGATGGAGGAGGACAGTAAAAGTGGAGGGGAGATGTAAATTGAGACAGAGAAAGATGAGTAAGGAAAATGGTGGATGCTGAACTGAATTAAGCCGATTTCTACTTTTAATTAGGATCTAAACCCTTAAATCCTCGTTTGATATTTCACTCTTTACACTCATTGATGGTATGTGTCTCATCATTGTTTTAAATTTACACACACAGAAAAACTATTCAAATTTGTCATACGCATTTTGTTATAACTAAACTTGCCTATAATTAAAGTTCCCTCTCTTCTGGTTCTGTGAAAAAGTGAAAAAAACTGAACTTCTCAGACCAGAGTGACTTGGTCAACATCAACTATTGTTCTTTTACAAAAATAAGCTAAGGGCAGGGAGTTTTATCATGAGGAACCAATTTTGGAGTAGGTTTTTTTAAGTGTAAGAGATGAAACTGGCCAATTTGACTCAGCCACCACATTGGGTTAAAAGCCCAAGCTCTCACCAAAGCTCTGTGCTGCTATGAGGAGAAAAGTCCCATCAGCCAGCTGGGCCTGAGCCTCAGCTCCTCCAGCACAGCTCTCACACAATCTGGACCAACCACATTACAGCCAAAGTAGAAGAAACATTCATCAGCCACTGGACATGTACTAAAAAAACTCTATGCCATTTAGCACTGAATGGATGATACCAACTGGCAGATTATCGCGAGCAACAAGAAACTGAGAAAGACGAGCGCTGACGCAGCGGCCACAGTCTGGTCACCACTGAGACTGGTGGACACAGACAAACCTGGTATCCTGAGAAAACACTTGGTTGTGCCAGCAGAGAGACAGAAACACTGCAGTTTTTCGATAAACACATAAGAACCGAGTTCTTTACCAAAATAAAACTCAAACTCCCTGACACCAAAACAGAATTCAATATTTACCATGGGGGGAAGTGGTATTGCTATAGAAGCTGCAAAATATGTCAGAACATGTCACAACCTGAGGGAAAACCAACACAAAATATCAAACTTTACCGATCCCCCTCAAAACCTGCCCCCTATTTCTGTCTTTACATTCATCTCATCATATACATACAATATGTTCTTTTATTTTATTTTTTAATGATTTCTTTCTGAGCAATTTATATATATTTTTTATTATAATATAGTATATACGTAATATTAGTATTGATAAATAGTACATTTTCTTTGGGGGGGGGCATTTCTAAGAGTAGATACATATCTCAATGCACAAAGCATTCACATATAACCTACATTCTACTATATAAGTTGTGGGTTATAAATGCAAACATATCAAGGAAGAGAAGAACGTATAAAAACACTAAAATATACAGAAAGAGAAGTAGTGTAGACAGAGTAGTGATTATTTTATACTAATGTAGTTGTATACTGTGTATCATGTAGTAAGGGGCAATACTTAAATACTGTATGGCCATGCCAAGAAAGCAAATTTAAATTTTAGACAGGGAGAGAAAAGAATGTGGAAGACAAAACGAGAGAGGGAGAGCTGCAGAAGTTAAAAAAAAAAAAAAAAAAAAAACGGAATAAGTTGAAGATTACTCTTTGCAGTTTCTGTGAGCAATGCAGGACTCCTTCACACCAGACTGACCAAGCCTCATAAAGCACCCCTGCCTTGCATATCTCCCCATTGGGGCTATTATCTTCACACCTCTCTGCCCTTACCACCACAAATGTTACCTCCTCACTATGTCACCCTCTCTCTCGCCCACCTATTCCGCTCTACCTTCGGGCAGCATTGTTGGTGGGGCTGTTTCAGAGGTTAAACTGGTCCCAGTCAACCATGATGATTCTTTCTGCTGAGCTCACACTGTTGACAAAATAACAAACCTGACTTTGTGTGCAGAACTTTTTTTTTTTTTTTTTTAAAGGGATGAAATTTACTCTGCATTGAGTAAACGATAGCAAACAGTAAAATGTCTTGCCATTGATCAGATGCAGGAGTAAACAACACTAATGCAAATAGCTTTTTTTAAACTAAGGCATCATACCTGAATGACAAAATGTCATTTAATTGCTGTCCTTCAAAATGACTGTGTGTTATTTTGTAATCTGCCACCACTATGGCTAACGTTTGGTCAAGTTTAGGCAACTTACACCATGTGGTTAAAGGATAAGGCCGACAGTATTCTGTAATTTTCTTATTGTCAACAAATCAAATGTCAAAATCAAATGATCCTACTAACAAGTGTTGTCTGTAGCGTATTCCTCTGTGGCATAGTGCTCCACTCTTCTAAAACTATTAAAAACATGAATCAGCCACACTGTTGCACTGGATGACATGTTCCTTCATTACCACGAAGAGGAGTTTATTTTATCTCAATCCTACAAACTCAGTCCTGTTGCTGTAGCCAAGACACTGAAAACGGTCCTCACCGAATTCCTCATTGGCTCGTGTTTGAGTAATGTCTGCAAAAACTACCTTTCCCAGCTCTTTTAGGAAATTACAGAAGCTTTTTAAGAATATTTGGTAGCTACTTTTAAAGGTTTACATTTGCAGTAATAAATGAGCTCAAGGCTGAATACCGCAGTCTGAGAAATTAGAAAGAAACGCATTGTTGGATTGACTCATTCATTGGATATGTTGACACTAAGAAAAATATACAATAACTTAAGCCTTATCCTCAAGGTTAGGGGAAATTCATGGTAATTGTTATAAGAAAACAATCAGTTGCTACGAAACGAAAGAATGTAAACCACAGGTTACTGTGTCAAAGTCAGAGAAAAGATATGCAAACTGCAATTGCAGTGCACCTTCCAATATCAACATGTGAATTTTTGTTTGAATTTTGTATTCATTTTATTATTTTTATAAATTAACTGTAAAAGTCTACCATATGTTTGTGCCCCCCCACTAAATTTCTGGCAGGCTTTGTTGACCCAACCATTGCCCTTGTCGTTTTGCAAGATGGCAAAGAAAAACATCTTTTGAAAGGGCAGTTTTTATCAAAAGAAACAAATGATAGATCACCCACCTACTATCTATAGAAAATGTTTTTCTCAGTGAATATGGTGAACAAAAAGATCAAGCAAGACTGTTAGAGAAAAGGAGATAAAGTTCAGCCATTGAAACCTCTCGGGGCCATAACAAGATCCAAAGTTATGTGGCAAATCAGCCAATACTTGATGTTCTTGGAGCCGATTCTGGATGTTCTTTCTACTTCCCTTGTGGAAATGCTCACAATACTTTATAGAGAATTTTTCCTGAGTGGGGAAAAAAACCCTCACATTTGGCTGCATTGAAAATGGGATGTGTGGGTGGGTGCGTAGGCGGGTTGGGGGTAGAAAGGTAGAGGGGAGGGGGGTCTGTATAGTAGTTTTTGCCTAAAGTGATGCTGGGGTTGATTAATATACAGTGTGTGGTTATCTTGTCTAGAGAAACATGGATTAGTACAATGTTAGAGATAATTAAAAATAGAGGAATGTGAAAATTTCATGGTATGATAATCTACCAGGAATATAACGCATAATGCAGATTTCAGGCTCTGTGTTGAATATGGCTGGGTTTCCCTTGCAATTGAGGCTTCAGATGAAATGTTATTGCCATTTAAATATATTTCATGTGATAATTTGTTGAAGTACTGCATCTCACATTTCTGATTGTGGAAGAGGAGTAAAGAAACAGTGAGTCCATGAGCGGTAGATGCAAATGATTCAGTGTTCTTTCCTTTGGAAATGATCTACACCACTACAATGTGTAATTATCCTTACAGTTAAAATTATGATGAAACTTAATGGACATTACATTAGTGGCTATCAAATTGAACATTTAATACTTTTTATCTACTGCATTAATTCTAATTCTCCATTACTTGAAATCTATCACACTACAATCTCATCCAGACTATTGCGATGAATGTAATGAATCTTTCTTTCACGGAGACATAATATGATCTTCCTTGTTTTTTTCTCCCTCTGCTTCAGAGACTCAGTAACCAGTTTATTAAACACCTCTATTTACAGCTCTAGTGGCTGTGTGCTGCTAGGCAGGCTGTGACAAATCCCAGTAAATTCACTGGAGTGAGATGTTGTTGTTCTGCTTGGTTATTTGATGACAGAGGTCAAGACTGACACAAAGACACAATGTCCGCACCATAAAACAATATTTCATCACAGCAAACAATAGTATCCACTATGCATGAAAAGCCTGTAACAGTATAGTATCTTTAAGAGGAACTAATGTGGCTGAAACTGACATCACTCCAAACTCACAAACCTATTTTAAATCTTATTAATTTCTCTATGGCGTTCTCCATGGTGTTAAATATTCATGTCTAAACAGGCAACAGGTTAACGTTTGAAATAAATCTGTCTGTATTATTCCTTAAAAGTTTAACACCACAAAAATCAACTGATAAATTGAAATAATTGTATGTTATAATAAACATGGGAATCTGGTTGGATACTAGACTCATCTTTTAAGAGCCATAAAAGTGAACAAACAAATTGTGCTTCTCTGTGTCTACTTGGATTACCATTGTACGGCCTCCGGATGCTTTTTATCACAGTGCACTGTGCTGTGATAAATTCTTCACTCACCATTGCATCTTTTATATAAAGAGGTTGGCTGATGCTCTCTGCTCTCATATAAACGCAGTATTTGCAATGTCAGGTCACAGGACATTTTAACAGTGGCCGTAGCACATGTTCAAACTGAGCTTGAAAGAACGGGTTTCAGACACTACGCTCCCCTGCAGATGAGTGAGCTGCAAAAAAAAAAAAACACACAAAAAAAACAAACTAAAATGAAATCATTTCACTTGATGTTTTTAAAAGATTATACTTGAGTCTATGCAATTTCACTTGTAATTGCTTTTCTTAATTTGAAACTAATGTCTAACAATTTTATGGGTTTCCTGCTTAAACATAAATATGCTTAAACTATGTTTATTGTAAAAGATCAGGATTGCAATGAATGAATGAAAATGGTGTGCCTCATCAGGACTGTGTGGGTGTGGTTTGATCAGATAGGAAAATTGCTTTTCAGGCCCTTTAGGGTGTGATCCAGTGGTCAGTGCAACAACCCAGATAAAATTAAATTAGATGTGTGTATATATATAAAAAGCCAAACTACTCGTCATAACAAAAACCAGCCAAAGTCTTTTTCACACCAATGCTGAAGCAAATTAATATTCTGTTAAAGACAGAGCAGAGAAACTTTCACACCAAGTCTTTTTTTCTTTTTTCAAATTGTTAGCTAACTGCCACTGACTGGAGCTGATCTGGCAGCCGTACAGTACATGTGCCAGACCCAACTCACAGTTGGTCATCTGGTGCCAGAACACACACAGAACACTGCAGACACACTCAGCCACAATAAGCCCAACTTGGCTGGTTACCTGGGAGCACCTGAATCCCTCTATTCCTGTCTGCCTGTTTGACATAGAGAAGCACCGCTGGTTCAGAAGCTGCAGGAGAGAATGTGATCACTTTAAAATAAGCTAACATGTCTTATAGGCTGCTCTCAGTTTGCAGCTGCCTTCAAGCCATCTGCATGTGACACATTTTCATTTCATTTTCATGTTCGCAGGTTCAAAATTCTTAAAGCATTCCTTCCAACATCTCAAGATATTTGTGCGCTGTTGAGGCACTGCCATAAAAGCCAGTCTGTGTGTGCGTGTGTGTGTTTGTGTCTGTCTGTTCATGTGTAAAGCTTTTTAAGATGTCAGCTTCTTAAAGGCATTACAGTGAGCATCCTCCTCAGAGAAATACAGTGTGCATCATAAAACAGGCAGACTGCATGTCGAACTAACAAGTGAGGAGTGTAACGATTCAGATTCAGTCCGAAACCGCTTTACAAACGTCCACGATCTCGTGCCGCGCTACCGGAAGACGGAACCCTATAGTGCCTATACTACACTATACCTTAGTTTGATTTCCTACCTTCCATAACATGCTATCATGCTAACACTGATTTCAGTTAAGTAACTTTTTTTTTTTCAATCTTTGATTACTGTTATGTGTTAACCTCCTAAGACCCGAACTCTTGCATGGCGTGCATTTTTAATTTCTCTTTGCTATTTAGGCTGATTGGGACCTGAGAAAAATGATGTCCACATATGAGGACATTAGTTTTAAATTTCGATTACTGAGTGGCAGTATAATATCCTCATATGTGGTCACCAGGCCCTTGTTGAGAAAAAGTTAGTATTGTGGTCTAGAGAACCCAAAATGTGAGGTCCACATATGTGAACGCCAGGTCCTAGGAGGTTAATGTAGTTGTGACCAAGAATTAGTTTGAAGACTGCACCTTGTTGGTGCTCTGCAGTACCAGTAGGAAACTAAAGAATCTTGAGAGACTTGAGATTTATTTTTTTATTTTTTTTATTTTTTTTTAAGTGAGAAACCTGAATTTACATGAAGCTTCTAGCAACAGCCATGTTTGCTCATTGTTTATCCTCCAGGTTGGATTTTCTGAAAATATAGCTTGATGTAGCTTGATGCTGTTCTGCTACTGAATGTCAAATATCAGAGGCCAGAGCGTCCTTGAACACACCAAGTTTTCAAAGCTGCTTACTACTACAGTAAACACTGTACGAGTGGTCAGAAGTGGGAATGAAACCTGTTTAATTGGCTAAAACATGAAAAAAATGGTATAATCAAAGGCACATTTTAAAAGAGTAGTTTCTAACACAAATGTTTGTGTCTAAATAAAAAATGACATTGGAAGAAAAGTTCCTTTACTGTTATTGTGACTGTGCCATGATGAAATAATAAGAAAATGCAAATAATTGACTCATGTCCTGTTTCACATTGACATTGCATCACCTTGGATCAAATACATGCATCATGTGATACAAACTTGGTATACTCATTTTGTGAGAGAGTGAGTGAGTGAATGAGTGAGCGAGCGACAAATGGCGCTACTTTCATTACAGCCAACGCCCCAGCATTATTATCCCCGGGCCGCTCCTCCACAAATGACAGGCTTCGTGTTTGAAAGTGTAAATCTGCAGCGCGATAATGCACTGTGCACTGTACTTGGAGGGAAAGAGAAAATTAACCTTTTTTTTTCTCACCCAGAGACTAATGACACCAGGGGAGCTTGAGAAATAGTGATGGAGAAAAAATTGTGCAGCAAATGCTTCTCAGTCAAGAAGAATTATTCCCTGTTAAGTGCGGGAGATTTTTCGTATCCTTCCCCCTTTTTCTCTCCCTGCCTCTCTCTCTCTCTGACATGTACTTTGGTACTCCGGGAATTCATTCAGTAGATTGCTCCAGTTAGAAATGACAAAACAGAAATTGGAAGCATATTTCTCTTGCAGAAATAACTGAGCTGGGGCTATGGAATGAGAGGAATACCAGTGATGTGCTGAGGGAGGGAGAGAGGAGCCCTGTGTGGCATATGGAGCATTTCAGATTTTTACAGTCCACCTGTCCCACAGACATTGGCAGTGATGTGCGTGAGACTGATGAACATGATCATATTAAATGCTGTAAAATCAGCAGGAACTCCTTTCAGCTCCCTGTAGCTACTGAAATAGAATTTGTTTTGGACCATTTTGGCGATTTGGAATCACAAACTTCATACAGCAAGCAAAGGAAAGCAAAGTAAAACTTTATTTATATAGCACATTTCATTTCAGGTGGAAGCAGAATGTGCTGCACAAAATAAGAGTTACTGCGGAAGCTGCAACTCGCGGATGGTAATAATATTTATATGACATAAATGATACGTGAATAAAAACCATTTATAAAATAAAATAATTAAGACCAACAACCGACCAATAAAAATTAATAAGAAATGTAAATTAAAACAATTAAAAAAGAATAGGAATAAAATAAGATTAGAAAAATGTACAGAAGCTCAACGCAAACTCAACTCCACATTTTGTCAATTTGAAATTCTGCAGCATCAATGAGACTTAAAATGAACGGTGAATGAATGGTGGTCAGCACTTTGGGGTATACGGTGCAACTTTCAGTCCCAACAGATCAACACGAAAAAATAAAACTATGAGAGGGTGTTTGGGCCATAAATACTGTTTCTGTAGTGCGTTTTTGAGATTGATGGTTTCCTGTAAATACTAAGTCCTTTATCGGCTTTCCTTCTTAAAAACTCATCCCGTCACTGTTCAGTGGGCCTGTAAGAAATTCTGATGCTACAACAAGCAACCACCATTTTTAAGATCAATTTAAAATGTGACATGTTTTGTTAGAATAACAGCAAAGTTTCCATTATTTTTCTGATCATTATTTGTTATCCTTTATTTTTAATGGTGCAAAACACAGAACCGAAAAATGATTTCTCTTTCAATCAACTACTGTTCTGTTACAATCAAACTCTAGCAAACATTTGCAGCCATTCTTTGCTGGGTCCTTTCATATTCACACATACTATTATTCTGTCTTGATAAACTGTCAGGGGAGGGTGTAAAAAGCAAGAATGTGTTGCCGACGTGACAAAGTGGGGCCAAAGACGGAACAAAACCTCCCACCAACACCTCTCTAGCACAGGACTCCATTAAGTTACTGTGCTCCATTATTAAGTAGTCTGGCACATATAAGTCCCCTTGAAACCAGATGTTGTTGTTTTTACACTTCGGTTGTCTTACGGATTTAACAAACAAGATCTAGCATTTAAACTAATGAGCTTATGGGCTGCTGGAAGGTGGATTTTGTTGTTGTTGTTGTCGTTGTCGTTGTTGTGGTCATGGCTAGGCTAGCTGTTTACCCCTGTTTCCAGTGTGTGTGTTACGCTAAGCTAACTGGCTGCTGGTTGTAGCAAATGTCAAATTAGTCCTTCAAGTTGGATCCTTTATATTGTATTATATATTTATACCCCACTAGCCCCCTAGCAGGTCGATGTATAGGGGTGTGTGTGTAAAATATTATATTTTACATTGTGTGTATTGTGACACTATGACGATGTGTGTACAGAGCGTATAGCAGTCTGCGAGAGACTATAATAGTGATATTCAACATTATGATACTGTTTGGAGAGCGAGTGGATTTATGGCTTCAACATTGTCTCATATAAACCTGTTCTCATTGGTCTCTTGACAAATCTCTCCACATATTCCCACTTATATCCCTCTCATATTTCGACTTGTTGTCCTCAGTGGTCAGCTATCATATATGACATTTTATCTTTGCTTCTTTCTTCCATACTTTAATAATTCACCGTGAACACATAATATTGTACAAGCCTGTTTTGCACACCACCACATTCGTCTATAAAAAATCCTTCCCACGCTGCACATATTTGCGGTGGACATTATATTTGAACAATATAATGCAGTTTGATTCAACAGCCCTGTAATAATTGTAGTTTGTGTTGGATTGTATTAAACTGTTAATTGTTGATGCTATTTCAGTCCTTAGATCGCATTGAAATACAGTCCAGAAGAACAATGCTGCAAAGCTCAAGTAAAATAAGTTTTAATATGAACAAAAAAAAAAGTTATATGTTCAATGTATTCACTTAGGCCTATGTTTTTAAGATTAAAAAGTTGAAACTTGTATTCATCCATATAAATGTATTGTACTTATCAAATGGCACAACAAATTCATTTTCATGTTTTCTAACCTTGTGTCATTCCTAGTCAAGAAACTTGTGTTGCCGCAGCACTTTTAGTTTAAAGCTTTAGATTAAAGCTACTGTTGGAGGAATATCTCTGCCTCTTGTTGTGATTTTCTCCGGAAATTTATGCAAAATGTTAGTTGTCGAAAGAAGCTTTCGCTTTTTGATTCAGGGGGACTCGCAACAAAATGGGATGTTTAGCAAGGGTGCTTTAGATGGCAGGAATACTTTCTGCTATCAGACTCCTGCTGGAAATAACCCACTGTCTTCACATTTATGTTTGAACCTAGGGCTAAAAAACAGAGGTACAGCAAGTCCTCCACGTTGAACAACAAAATATGTAATTTGTCTGTGCCCTCGGGAATGACACACAGGAGTGTCTTGTGCTCTGACAGGATGTTATGATGTGACAACACTTTTGTTTAGGTTTGGTTAGGTTTAGGCATAGAATCGACGTGGTTTAAAATGACTAGGCTTCATTAGGTTTAAGGGACCTTTGTCCTTTTGGTTAAGGTCGGAATGATTGTGGTCATGCTTAACAATGTTGCATAACAACAACACTGGCTTGTGGTTGGAAATGGGAAACAAACGGGGGTCTCCTGTGCTAAAGTCTGATGTTTTATTCATCCATCAACCTCCTCCCTACGCTTTTTTTGTTCTATGGGATAACAACATCACCTGACTTCCTCCTTTGCCCCCCCTGTCATAATTTCTACAAATACTAGAGGGCTTTGTCATTCGATTGTAAGCATGTGTCGTTGTGGTAACGACTGATGCTGTTGTTCTTGATGTGTACGATGCTATTTGCATGTGTTCTGATTCGTTTCTCCCTCAAGGGGGTCTACTGCCTGTTTCCTGCCTAAAAGTGAAATAACACTCCATCAATCATGCATTCTCCTTTTTTCTTTTTTTTTTTTTTTAGTTAATTTCAAACACAAACTTCTTCTGTTTTCCATCCATACAACTATTGCTCCAGCCTGGAACGTCTTAGGAGTCAGAGGGAGCTTTGTAGCAGCCCCATCGACATAAATAATGCTCATAACTTCACGAGTGGGTGTCGACAGGCTCATGTAACAACCTTTTAAAAGTGAACCCCCAACGGGTTAACACCTGAAACTGTGAATGCCAAGCTGGATAAATGCAATCTGTCTTGTTTACCCTGATAAATGCTTCATTTTGCAGCTGCCCACTGCTGTTGTTACTTGCTGAGGTGTCTGCTTTCCACCCTCAACAACCAGTCTATGACTATGTAGCCATCTGTCCCACCTCTTCAGTGACTGCTGTTTGCTCCACTATATCACTCGCGCCTTGTCTGCCGTCTGCATCGTCATCTCAGACTCACAGTCAGTCTTTTGTTTATCCGCAGTGTTTGGGCAGAATAGATTATTCATGTGGCTTGTAGGAGTTCAGGTTAATTTATCTTTTTTAAATATCACACTGACGTCTGCTCCTCTGCGCTTATAGTTCAGCAGCACATTTAAAATACACTTTTGTGAAACTTTCACAAACATTGTCTTTTCGTTTACATTTTAAATAGATGCCTGACGACTAAAATACACATCTCTAAGGAATTGATTTCCATGCAAGAGTTTAAACCCTGAGAGAAAGCAATTAACTTAGATTAATGCTTGATATTGTAATTGTATGTGTTGCATATTATGTGTAACACTGAGCTTTGTTTGCATTCCATTTTCCATCTGATCTGATTTCCACAAAATTACTTTGCAAGCACAATTTCTTTTGCTTCCCACAGTCTATCACATAATAGTTTTACTGTCTTTGGTAGTTTGCCTTCATATTGCTTATCCTCTTCTCACATATACTGCAAACTACCCTCATATTACTGAAGTGACATAACAATTGCTTATACAACCAGTAGCATGGCCTGGCATTTGGATTCAATATGTGTTTTTGGAAATAACAGATAAGCTGGAAGTCACATCTGAGGACATAAAAACGATCCCTTGTGAACTTGGAGGAATAGTTCCAGCTGAATACGAGGGTACCTCCATTCGGCCTGCTGTGAAAACATGGCATTAATAGACTAGCAAGTGACTTCCCTCAGAGCAGCATCATTGTGTTTTGACTGATCTGCCCTGAACCCTGTAGTAGCTCCAAACATCCTGCATCTCATATTTTTAAGCATTTATGAGCCTCTCCCCGAAGGAAGACTCCTTTTTTAGTACTCATTTTATAACCACTCCACATTTTCTCTTCTCTTCCTCCGACTGTCCGTTTTCATTCACTGTTGTCACCTGTTGCAGGATGTCAGCTGTACTTTCACTGCAAAAACTAACAAGCCAGTCATGCAGAGGCGGCATTGATTGATGACATTTTCACCAATTTCCCACTCACTATTCATGACAGGCAGTGCTGCCTCTGAGTTGAACTCGCCACTTGGTTTCCTTATGCCGTACTTTGATCACTGGCCAGAGCTGCTGGTCACATTATTAATCTGGCTGGTGGGGCGTTGGAAGTTGTTCCAGACCTCCCATGGGTCACGCTGTGGTTTGGTTCTAACTGATAAAAATGGATTGGAAGTTAAAAGCAGGCGATGCCTTCATAGCACAGTCCACACAGCTGATTGTTAAACTGATGTAAATGTTGGAAGAAGTCTTCAAATTCTTTACTGAACTAAAAGTAGCAAGAACACGTTGTAAAACTACTATAGGCAGAACGCCTTTATTTAAAATGTACTTTAGTGAAAGTATATAAGTATTATCAGCAAAATAATAATAATAATAACTTTATTTATATAGCACTTTTCAAAACAAAGTTACAAAGTGCTGTACAAACATAGAAGCAAAACTAAGCAATAAAAGACGCGGAGTGGAGAGGCAACGTATAGTGCAAGTACGTGTTAAAACAGTGAGATCAATGGAGCAACGAAAGAAAATGAAACCAAAAGTAAGGACCAAAGTTAAAATTTAAAGGGGAATGATTTAAGCAGGTGCAACGACTGAGTGCTTCAGTACTTCTAGTATCAAAAGTAAAAGAAAAAACTGATTATGCAGCAGTGGGGCAAAAAGTACAATATCTCCTTCTGAAATGTGGGGGGAAAGAAATATAAAGTGATTATAAATAGAAATACTCAAGTAACCTACCTCAAAATTGTACTTAAATAAGTATCTGACTAAATTAACAAATAATAAACATTTAAACATTTATTGCAATTAAGTCTGTAACTTTGTCAAATTTGAGATTACAAAATATATGTTTTATCTTAAATGGAAATTACACAAAATAAAATGATACAAATGAACCTGATTACCACGTGAATGTACCTACATTTGTTGCAGGATCTATACTAAGCACACACTTAAAAATGGATGGAGCCATTTTACAAACTATGTGAAATATTTATGATTAGAATAATAAAGCTTAGAATAAAACGGAAGAAATGGGACTCCCCTCTCTGAATTCAGAAATCCAAACAGCAGAGTAACATTTGCAAATCTATTTTGTTCACTGGTTGTTTATTTTTTAGGGATTGACTGATCATCGGCCTGGCTGATTATCGGTGGTAATATTCAGCACTTTCTGATTATTGGTCTTGTTATTTTTTTTAACCAATAAAATGAAATATCTCTGATTAAACGTCTTACTGCATTACATTTTAAAACAGGAGGGGTAAAACATCTTATTCAGTGATAATAATAATGTATGATAAAACTATTCAATGAGAATGTCTTTAGGTTACCATACAACTGATAATTACTGATATATACTCAGTTGTCAGTTTATTGGGAACACCTAGATAAAAGTGATGTAGTCTAATACAACAGTCCTGCAGTAAATCCTCCTTCATGAAGGTTATAATAAGTTTGTATTCAAAATGTTATTATTTTTTAGAAAGTTGTTGATTCAACTGATCATTATAGAGGATGTAGTGTGTGGAGCTATAATACATTATACAGAGGTGTTTCTGTTATTGAGCCTACTCTCACTGATATAAATGGGGTGGACAAAATAATAGAAACACCTGGACGCCACTGTGAGTGTCCTTATACAGCAGTAGTTTTGTGTTGGCAAATTATCCTTTCTCCAGTCACCATTCACACTGACGTTGGATGCTCATACAGAGAGAAACATGTCACACAAGAGGCACAGATGCCAAATTGTTTACAGCGGCAGCCTCAAAAGACCAATATGCAAAGCAGCTTCAAAGCATGCTGTATTTAGTGTTCCAGGAATGATGCTCACTTTTCCTCAATTGGAAAAATTCTCTCTTATTGCTGCTGATGTTAATGTTGCTGCAAGTAACTGAGCCGAACGCATCACTGTGTCTTTCTCTGAGGGCTGTTGAAAGACATTTTGGAAATCAGTACTTGGAAGTTGGAGAAATCAGACCAAGTTGAGAGAAAGTGAAATGCAACAGTTAAAGACCTTTTAGAATCACAGATTTTTTATATTTTTTTATTTTTATTATAGACATTATTAATATATTGATTGTCAAACATTCCAGACATGCCTGGGATGATAAAAGCTGAATGAGCTTAATGAGGTCAGCCAATTATACCTAATAAACCTGTGAACGTGGCTGCAATTAAAAAGAAATGCAGCCAGAGGAGAAGTTCTCACTTCGAGGAGAGAACAACCCTGCATGACATTGAGGTAATGAACTTATAACATGC
Source organism: Seriola lalandi dorsalis (assembly GCF_002814215.2). Classification (NCBI taxonomy): domain Eukaryota; kingdom Metazoa; phylum Chordata; class Actinopteri; order Carangiformes; family Carangidae; genus Seriola; species Seriola lalandi. The sequence continues at coordinate 535,207 of NW_019524802.1, forward strand.
ATTTAAAAGCACCATCTGTTGGAATGCTATGCATGGTTTGGCATAAGTATTTCTAAAAGTTTTTTAAGCCAGTTTCTCTCTTATCATGGAGAGGCTCCATTTTCTGAGCCTATTATGTAGAGTCATTTGGTGATGCTGTGCCACGTTTTGTACAAACCGCCAATTGGTTACATACCGAGGGGAGGGACTGTCTGGCCATATTTCAGTGAGAGACTGTTATTCAGTGACGTTCTGCTCTAGAAGCCATTTCAGAAAAAGAAAAAATTTGCATAATTGCTGCCCTTAAATGTGACAGGCTATCATTATTACTGGACAGCAGCTCTCTTTGAGCCAGGCTAATTCTTTTGTAGAGTATATGATGTGGTAAAAATTGAGTGGACACAAAGCCCATACTCTGTTTCAACCCTGATGTCTCTCACAAGCCCAAAACACTTAAAAGCTACACTGCCGCAGCAATTACAGTCGCACAGCTCTGATCATTTGCCAGAAGTTGGATATTTAATCTTATCAGAAACAATCAGCACAGGAACAGCTTCCATATGCCTGATGAAAGACTGTAAATGCACTGTCTCTTGATGGTTTTTCATTTTTATTTTGCAAACCATTACATTTGTATTTCTTTTTATGAATTAGGCTGTCTGAGCTGAAAAAAGTGCCAGTGGGTCTGCCATGCTCCATTACAGCTAAGCATTCTGGGTGATGACATTCCCCGCTCATCTTCCAAATTTCTATTATCACAAACAAACCTTTAAATTATTTTATTTATGTTAGTATCAGAACAAAGAGACTAGATAACACAAACTCAGTATCTTGTTCATGTTAACAATGCCCCAATATAATGTCCTAATTACAGTTACAAGTGAAAGCACCTTCTAAAAAAATGTGAAAATTAATAACTGCAGACAGAGCAGGACCTTACAAGTATATTCACCTTTTTCTTAGACATCCCAGACGTCTGCAAACCTCTCACTAAAAATCCATTACTGACAAATATGAACCCATGCATTCATAAGCTTGTAGACAGCGTCTACTGGAGACTTCACAACCTCATGAGTAATGGCCTCTCCAAACTGTGGCCACTAATGTCTGCAGGTCTTCCTTTCAGGCTACATGACAACCACAACAACCTCCTGAAAGGTGAAACCCAGCGGGGAAAAAAATTCAGCATTTAATGCAAAGTAAGTGACTGAAAGAGACTTCAGTAAGTATATTTTTATCAACTCAGATCTTCTCTCATCCGGACTATGGAAGCTGGACGGTCAGAGGTACAATGTTAACAATAAAATAAAAGTGAGCAGGAAAAACATTGAAATGGAACATGTTTGAAGTAGACTTGAGTAGCTGACATAGCACTCACAGGGATTCATGACACTTGCACACTTGAACAAACAGCTAATCATCCTGTTAGTTAAACCTAGATCAGAAAATGTTGATCTGATTTATCTGACTGAAAGCAGACACAGTATTTCTGTACCTTGATCTAATAAAAACAAGGAGGCCTCATGTTGAGTTTCATCCATCTTAACTGAACACACACTGATTTTATGTACAGTCTCCTCTGGTTCCTGGCTCACTGGAAGCACCTGTCACAAATCTTACTCTCGTCAAATGTAAGTGACGTCTGCCTAATCCTTTCCTGATGAGTAAAGGTAAAGGTTCGAGTTTGGCTCCCAACAGCTGAGTCAGGCATCCAGATGATGCAACCCCCCCC
>NW_019524802.1:536937-587587 GCF_002814215.2 Seriola lalandi dorsalis
CACCCCACCCCTCCTCCTGCTCAGGGAGGAACATGTGAAACACGGGAGCAGAGGCTGCGTAATCACCACATGACATGTATCTCCACTGCCAGACATTAAGGCGGATTAGGGGCCTTCATGCCAGTTTAATAGCATCTTCATGGGACTGAAATTTTGTGTCGTTTTATGGAATCAAAAAAGCGCTCCTCTCTTGGTCTTTATGGACAGATTTGTCATCTCGCAGATGAATATTTAATAATAACCCAGGGAGTTTTAAATCAAAATTCTAAGGCATATACAACACTAACTTTCTTGGCATTGCTACAGTTAGAAAAACCATCTTGGGTCTAAGCTCTTGCGATCTGCAGTTTCCTCTTCAGCACTGGAAGTTGATTGACTTTGCCGTGGTAGAATTCTGCTCTATAATTACCAGTAATTACATGTTTCTCCTTCCATGCCAGTGTTTACATGTGTTGTGTTTAATTTTAGATTGCACCATTAAACGATTCCCAACTCTCACTTATTTGTGAGAGCAGTAATAATTATGGTGATTGTCAGTGCTGGGTAAAAGCAGGGAATCAGAAGAGGCTTTCAGTATTGTGTGAATGAGAGTTCCTGTTTATTGCTGCCGCTGATAGAAGATGAGGGGTTAGAGGCTGAACGAGGTGACGGTTTCAGTCGAGACCAGATTTTCTGGCACGTGCATATGCAGATCTATCTATCTGTCTGTCTGTCAGTCTGTCTCTGCAGTCTCATTTGTTAGTTGGCAGGTGAAAAGCCTACAGAGGAAGGAGAATGTGTCTTCCCAAATGTGGACAAACACCTGTCTCCCCAGCCTGAATACTGTTGTTTTTAACAAACTTCAATTATTTTCCCTTAATGAGCTCCCATAGTGGTAGATCTGCTCCCCCATCATTATTACTGTAGGGACAGCAGTTGCAGTGCTGGGCCTGACTGGCAGCTTACACAGACCTGTTTCCCCTGACTGACTGCAGGCTGCACTCCCTGACAGCTGGAAGCCAACTTCCTGGAGCAAAACACACACACACACACACACACACACACACACACACACACACACACACACACACACACACACACAAAAGCATGCAGATGCATCAACTATGTGTGGCCACACAGAGTAGTGGTAGAATTTTGCTTCAATATCAGGATTACTTTTAATACCTACAAAATCATTATTACTATAACATGTAACATATTAAAGTATGAAAGACTCCACGTTGTTTTATACCTTCATCATTCCATCAAATGGAAATCTTCAAGATGTCTTGTGCTTCAGTTTATACACATTTTTGGCATCTTTTGGAAATTTTGGGATCTCAACTAGAATTTAAAATAAACTTCTGTGGGTCTGAACAATGTTCGGCTGCACAGCATAAAGTTTAAGGGTTATTCAAAAACACCATCATACACAATGTATCTTAAACCTAGGTTAAAACTACATTTTCTGCTTTCTTCAATATGTAAAGATTACAAAAAGAACATAAATAATGTTCCATATTTGGCTTCAGGCACCAGTTTCCCAACCACCTTAAGTGGACTGAAACTCAAGATGCTCACATTTTATACTAACAGCTACAATCAACTGACTGTAGCTTTGCATCTTCTAGTTCTTCATTTCCTGATTGTAACTATTTTGATCTGTGTGTGTGTGTGTGTGCCACAGACACAAACTCTCTGAAGATGATATTGACATTGAATTTGAGCTTACAGAGGCTTTAAATTGCATATTTAATGAAATTATTGAACATTTATAAAATAAAATCTCAACTTCAATCATTAAAATTTTTTCCAATTCAATCTGAAAAGAAAGAATAAGGATTGCACTTATTTCTGATTACATTACCACACAGAGGAGCCTGGTGGTCAACAGCAGTATAAAAGGCAACAGCCAGAGCGACCCACACAAGGCTGCCATTAACCTGGCATTGTGTTCTCCGTCTCGCTGTTTGATTTAAACAGTGACATAAATACAGTGGTAAATTTTCCTCCGTCTTTTATGACTTTTTGAGAAACTATGGTTAAAACTCTTCAAAGTGCAATTGCTTCTTTCCATAATATGTCATTCTGATGATTAATACAACTTGCATGGCTTCACAATAGCTTTCACATCACATTTCACAGTATTGACTCTGCCTGCCGGCGTCGCACGCAGAGAGACCTAAAAGAGCCCATAAAGAGCCTGAAAGAGAAGCTGAAATAGAGAGTTATTGCACTGCAGCGTGCTGTATCTACACTTTCACCTGACCGAAGGAAGGACTGGTCCCTCCTCATCAGATTCCACATTCCCTGTGCACAAAAGTGGCAGAATGAATGTGACTTGATGCTGGTAAATGATGATGTTTCACTCAAACAGTGTCAGATGGCAGAAAAGAGCTGACGCTTTCACATCAAGGTAAACAAGGAGTTACTTTATCTCAGTAGTCTGCAAGCATTATTTATTTGTGTAGCTGATTATTGTGGGGTTTGATGTGGTGTATATTTGACTGTATGCATGGCTGGTTTAAACTACTGAGGAGACATAGGGCAGATATTTCATGTTGAGGCCACAGATGATGTTAGTTCTGCAAACTGTCGAGTGACACAAATTTGCAATGAATTTGACATGCAGTGGTCTGTAACCTTAGAGCAGTAAGTATGCACTCAAGCACAATAAGATCATCTTCCAATGATTGTAAAGAAGAGCAACATAGTGAGGAATACTGCCGTTATGTTTTTCGCAAAATGTTTTGTGCTTGTGCATTCTTTATATGCATGATGGTATAACCAACCTGCTGTGCTTCTTATGCTAACAAAGGCAGCAAAGATATCAGCATGGATTTAATATATTTCATTAACTCGTCTATCATTCCTACCGAAGTTGTCTTAACATTTTACATTCATTTAATTTGATTTAGTTTAGCCTCTAATCCCCAGTTTGTTTTATCTGAAAGAAAATCACGACAGACTGTGGCATGTTTATTTATAGTTTGTCTCACAGTAACGGATAATGGCAGATTATTTTCTGCCTTTTCATATGTAAAGTGAATTGTGGTTGGCGCGGTGACTTAACGCTAATTAATTTTCTTAGTGCTCTGTGTATGCATCCCCAGAATGCACAAAAACCACATATGTATGACAAATGTCATTTTTATTTTGGCGGAACAAAAATATTGCACGCCACCAACACCATTCAACCAGTGATGGAAGTGATGGAAGAATTCAATAAATATTCAATAAAAGTATACACTAATTATAAAAATAGTACATTACAAATTAAACAGAGGCATCATCAGCAAAATGTTATTAAAAGATTCAAAAGTGAAAGTCCTCATGAAGTAGAACAGCCCCTGACAGCATTACATACATACTGTGTGTGTATGTGTGTGGGCGCACACACACACACACACACACACACACACACACACAGTATGTAATATGACTTTAGTGGATTATTATCGATGCATAAAGAAATAACAAGAATACCTTATCTCTTTATATAACAGCGCTTTATATTTTATAACGTGATCATGTGTTTTATCTGGAAAACCTTATTCTATAATTAAAAGAACTACTTAATCTGAAGTACTAAAGTACCTCAAAATTTCAGTTAAGTAAAGCACTTGAGGAAATATAGTTAGCTAGATTACACCACTGCTTCCAATATTATACAATATAATCCTGCTTTTTAAAAATAAACTACTGCCTTAACAATGAAAACAGATTCGAGTGATCTTGTCTCTGACAGAGGCTTTGCAGCTACACATTATTTATTTATCATTATATTGCATCACATGATACAGGCCTTCCTAGTCACTTGTGTAGAGTGATCTCATGCTTCAGAATGAGCACACACAGCATTGACTTGAAAAGGACAGCAGGGTAATATTTTATGTCCTACATATCCTATATATGAGTGGGTCAATTATATTTGTAACAAGAATATTCACTCTGAGGGGTTCCAACACTAAGTGTCACCAGTGTCAGCCACCGCAGCTCCTGGTGCCACCTTTGCTGGTCATAGGACTCTGTGCCTAATGAACTGGCCAGCTGTGAGCAGTGGACCCACGCGCCGCCAGCAGCATCGCCCTGAATGAGCCGAACACAGTGACCTTGATAGCCAGGCTCAGAGTGGGAAAAGAATGAAGATTGACAGAAATGTAATGAAGTGTTTGGGAATATTAAGTGCCATTCTCACTGACATTGGATTGCAGTTTAGAGGGGATATTATTCCAAAATTGCCCACTGCAACTGTAGAACGTCTGTCCAGGACTCAAAGTCACCCCTTGAACCACATAAAGAGAAGAAAACAAATGCTTTGGGGTGATATTGCAACCTGTGATGAAAAAGCAACCAATTCCCTGTTTTGCTTTGATTTTATATAGTGGAGATGCAGTTACCAGCATCAAAGCAGACTTTAATTTTATCACTGGCAGAGGTGAAGTGTTTGTGTAACCGTTATAATTGCCCAAGAGGTAAAGACATTTGACTCTAAACATTGTATACAAGCAGACTGTGTAGTATTTGTCTACTGTTTTCCCCCAGAACAGTTTGCCACCCACCCATTTTTCTATGGCCAAGATCCCCACTCCATCGAACCAAGATTGCTTCTTGATAACACTGTTCTCACTCCTCAATCCCCACTACTCACAGCTGCAAACACTCTGACAAGATTCAGAATGGGAAAAAGAAAAAAGAACCAAAATAATGGCAATATGAGTAAGGTGTCTTACACATATCTGGAGATGAAAAGTGAGATTTTTGGGTTCACTCTCATACTCCAGGTGTGCTTCATCTCTTCTAATAATGATGTCAAATTTCATGGATTTCGGGAAGCTTTTCCATCTGGAGACTGTTCTGTGATACGGCATCACTGTTAAATCCAGCGAAGTGCAAATTACCGAGTGTTTCTCAAATGTTACAAACTTTTTGAGAGTATTCATACTGTTCCTGACAGCCGACATCAGCATGGACCACACTAATTTACATCTAAATCCAACAGAAGCTGATTTACATTAACTTTCACTTTTGCTGTGTCTGTGGACGTCAAATAATGAAGGATATCAGTTTCAGTTAATCTTCTTTTTGCACAGGATTTTAAAGCATCTAATTCATCAAAACAGGTATTATAAAGGGACTGAATTCTGCTCTCAGAAATTATGGCCTCTTTATATTTCATTCATCTGAATACCTTTATTGCCAAGAATTTAATTCTCCTAATAATATTTCAGGAAAACCTTTTGTGAGATTTAGCAGGTTTAACAAGATGGTTCAAAGTAATACAGGACTAAAAGGTTTGCCTCTGCACCCTCAACTTTCTGTTGCAATATGTTCCCCTGGTGTACCGACCCTACAGCTCCAGTGGCACCGCCTTTCAGGAAACTGTGTTGATAAAACTATTGTGTTGACGGATGATTCAGTGATGGTGGATGGATCATTTTTGATGCCCCTTCAGGAAATTTGCTCCATCACAGCCACAAACTAAAGGTGCAGTAAGACTCCTTCAAAAACTCAAACAAAACAAAGGAAATTGGATGCAAGGCGCATCAAAAAACAAAAAAAAATTACGAGAAAAGTTTGTGTTCAGTATATCTGAGAATGCAAAAACATTTCAGAGAACCTCTACAAAATAAAACAATTTTTTTTTTCTTTTTCTAAATTACGTTTTTGATGTTTGGTGACTCTCCAAAAATAAAGCGATGTCTTCAACTCATCACACCATCACTGCAGGTTGCCTAAATGCCAACACAGGTTGAGACCAGTTCAGCCAAAGAGGTTGGATATTTATGGGCATATTTTTACGTTGGTTTACATGAATAAAAAAAACAAAGTCTAGAAACAAATCTGAAAGAATAAACTGAATTTAACAGTGCTTTTTTCCAGTAAAGATTTATCTTGCCGTTTCTTGAGGAAATCTCAACCCCCTGTTTGGCGGTTTAGATGACTTCTTAAATTTACCCTGTAATGTCTTTATATGTAGAGAGAGTTGTGTGAACATTTTCTCACCAAAATGCACTGTGTGAATCAGTGGGACATAGTAAATGTGATGAAGACTTTTTCTTTTTCATGAAACATTTACAGAGCCACTTTTTGGAAGAATTTTAAACCCTACGTTGTGCATCACTGTTTCCTTGCTTCTTATTCCTCACATTTTATTTGTGCATTGCTACACATCACGGCACATTACCACCACCAACTTCAGCAGGATGGTGTATAATGAACATGCGCATACTCATACATGTGCACTAACAAAAAAGAGGACCTACATTTTTAAAAAATTGCACCGTTGCACTGCTAGTGGTCAAAGACCCGTTAACATGTTGAAAATGTTTGCAGTACGTATGATCTTTGTATTCCTATTGTTTCATGTCTTTGTTTTCTACTGTTTGTAGTCCTTTCTATTGTCTACCATTATTACATTTGTTTCACCTCAGTGAAAGCAGATATTTTCAACATGTTCTGGGGGACCTGGAGTCAGTTATTGAGGTTTACACAGGAGCCACCTGTGGATTTTCAAGCTTATTCCACTTGTGCCTTCTGTTGTGTTTTCTGTCTCAAAGATTTGTGCAGTGGCTAGGTGCACTCCAAATTGATTTGTCAGGATTTAAATCTAGGATATCACTGAGCCTTGCGCTGTGTGTGGGACGATGAATAAGTTACAGGCTCCTCAGGAAGCTGGTTGCCGGCAAGCAGGGCGTTTTTGTCCCATAATGAGCTTGTGACTGATTTAAGTAGAAGATAATTATAGATTAAACATGTAATCCTAAAGCTCCAAAGGCAAAGAAAGATAGATTGCTAGATTAGTTTTTCAGTAGAACAAGGATTTGGGACTTTGCAGGTGATAATAAGGTTGCGCGACAGAGACCTGCACAGCTCTGATATGCCTTCAAGACAGGATTGGATTCAGAGGAACCCCCATGAGAGGAGGTGTCCCACAGTGACACATCTTCTATCGAGAAAATGGGTTGCGTAACTCGGAGTTGTCATCGCTAGTGGTATTCAGGAACAATCACCTCTTTCATCCCTGTCTAACTCGGCTTCATCACAATTACTTTCTGTGACACGGCCCACTTCAGCAGCAACACAGCACGCACAGTTTATTTTATTCAGTCTGCATACCAGTCCATACAAGCCAGATTCCAGTCTCCTAATTACTCCACCTCATAAAAATTCTCTCTGCTCGTCCTTTCCACTCAACCTGACACACTGTAGAGAGAGTTTAACTGGCAAGAGTTCAGGCAGTGAGAATAACACTCACCCACCTTCATCTCCATTTATCTATTCCTAATACATTTTGCATTAATGCTAATATTTGTAAATGGTGCGCTGAAATGCAGCTCGATGTTGTTTGCTGAAATGCCTCACTGTTTGTGAATACGTCGAGCAGAAAACAAGGCTGAGCTAGCAGGAGGAGATAATGGGGAAGGAGTGTGTGTGTGTGTGTGTGTGTGTGTGTGAGAGTGAGTGAGGAGAGGAAAGAGGGTAAAACTGCAGCTAGCTGGCACCAATATAGACTGGATGGACAGGCCTGGCTGGTCCAATTATACTAGAGCTGAGGTCAGGAAGAGTGAGCGGTAGTAATGCAGGCATTCATGTCACCTTGAAAAACTAGTGCGACATGTCGACAGGATATATTACAGTTTCTTTGCTCTTACTGTGCGGTACATAGATATGTACAGTGCATAGATCACCACAACCAAGAATCTAACAACAGACGACCTCTTATCTGTGTCAGCAGCAGCTCATTGCTGATGTACTTCAGTGCTATTCAGTGCTGAAACTTCAATCAACTCAGATCTTAAGTATTGCTGTGTAGCATTAAATATTTTGATTCTTAAATTTATGATTGACTAAACAAAAATCAAAGCTAAAGTTCAGAGGGAAAAAAAAACATATTTAGTTGGCATTTTTTAAGAGTTTAGCGCTCAACAAATCACCTAATCTGGTTCATCAATATTGTGCAGGTGCGGTTTGATCTTATTTGATTGACAGTGCTGGCAACATAACCAAACAACCCCACAGCTGTCATCAGAGTTAGATTGAAATATTGCTAATTCGTAATTAGTGCAGCACTGTTTTCATCTCTCTTCAAAACAAGTGAGAAAACCACCAAGACTCACTTTGGCAGGAAATGTTTATGATGCTCATAGTAAGATAGTGATTGAGAATGTAGGTTTTCAGATGCTTCATGTGTACGCTTTTATAATATACATTAATATACATTATTTCTCTGTTTTGCTAATACTGGCACAAAATTGACTGATGAATGCATACGTTTAACTCTGACAAACCAGACATCAGCAAAATGGAGCCTGAAGTTGTCTGTCGTTCTTTGTTTCATGGCAGGATAATAAAAAAATCATTCAGTAAAAAACATATGCCTTGATATTCTTGTGTGTTTACCCATAATACCTTTGCCTTCTCTTACAATATCTTGTGTGACTGCTATGGGTGGGCTAGGTCTAGCTACGAGTTGTAGATATGTGATTGTGAGTGACTGGCTACTCTTCACAGCACACAAGACGGCAACAAAATGGTTTAGAACCAGACACTTTTGCCACCAGGACAATACAACAGTATTGTTAGGGATTGCGAAACATATTCAGGCTCCCCCAAGGGTGAACCGATCATAAGGTGTAATGAACATTGCAGCCTGTAGGGGAAACTGGAGGTTTCAGATTGAAAACCAAAACAAATCTCTTTTAATCATCAAACACTCAGAGTTTAATTCTGTTTTGCTGCATTTTCCACTGTCAACACAATAGTAATCAACATAAATTCAAGCTGATCACGGCCTCCTTCTTTTCAGAGCTACAAATCTTTTGCCTGCAGTGGGTAAATGTTTGATACTTGTTTGATACTTGTTTGATGGCGTACCGCTTTTTGCTTATAGTTCTTGCGCTTTACAGAATCACTGGACTGCATAAAAGAATTCTATTGACTGCCCTGATTTCTCTTGATTGTGTGGATGGTAATAACATAGAGTCTCTTGTGTTCATTCGGGAGGTGTCAACTCTCATTTCTTTTGTACAATTTCAACATGCACAATTAACATGGGAACAATGCTATTATGAAATGCATCAATTTGCTTTTCATTTGCTCTGATATCACACAGTTTTCTATTACAAATGGGAGTATATGTGAACACCCATGGTATTGATAGTGTGCTATTTTCCAGCAAATTTGAACTCTGTGAGGGCAGCTGATTAGTCTAACACAAGTATTCCTCCAAAGCCTCTTCTGTCTTGTGTTGTGGTTTGTTTATGTGCGCAAGTGTGTGTGTGTGTGTGTGTGTCTGTGTGTGTGTGTGTTTGCGCATGAGTCAAAGTCTGCTCTTGTAATCAACCACTTTTATTGGAGAGCTGTGCAGTGCATAGGTTTTTTGTATTACTGCGGGAGCAGGTGGTTTGTCATTTTGGCCGATCGATATTTGATCTTTTTGTTTGTTGCATGATGGTGCAGTAAAAGCAGGTGGCAAAATAACAGGGTGCTCCTGTGGGGCACCAGGTAGCCCCCAAGGCAGACAGAAAAGCCCTTTAAACTTCTCCCCAGGAGGCACAATGACCGTGAAATTGTTGTGACAGACGGAGGAGTTGCAGAATGGATAAGAAGGAAAAGAAAATGGAGTAGGAGAGGAAATTACAGAGCAGGGCAGGTTTGACGGAAGTAATGCTAACTTGTTTAATGCTGCTTTAGTCAGAAAATGTTGCTCTGTTCAGCTGCAGTGTGAAAGCCTTGCTCCTGCTGATGAATGTGCTTTTTCTCCAGTCCATCTTTAATGAGTATTTTTCCAGATTTTTCACTGGGCCTCTCGTCTGTCTCATGCATGTGTTTGGTATTTGGTGGATCCCCGTGGGATGGAGCCCTTTAGAAAACTGACTGCAGAACTGCCCCGCATCAACCATGGAACTGCACTAATATATGGAATTGACCGCTCTCGCACCAGCTAACTTAAAGCAAACTTGTTCATTAATTGCATATTTTAAAATATCAGGGGCAACTTGTCTGCGCAGTCTGCAAGCTCTCATTACTCTGGATCTCTCTCATCATACCAACTCAAGTGTCAAAATATGCGTCACAACAGCCAAAAGGATAACACTGGCGAGCATATACATAACAATTTTGCTGTCTGCGAGATTGGAAAGGCAATTTAAGAATAAATAATGTCTGCATTCTGCTTCTGGGGCATTAAGTGGTGTTTATGCAGGGAGATTGTCGCTCAACGTAAATATTTATTTGTTGTCATGCTCCCCTTGATTGATTTTCTGGCAACTCCTTTCTCTGGAAAAACAGCAGAGGGCTTGTACGGCATTGTTAAACACAGTCCTCCTGAATAGCTGCTAACTACAGCCACAATCCCATACAAATCCATGATGACACAGGAGTCTATCTATTTAATTTTTTACGTGCTGCCTCCATTGTCCTCAAAATATAGCAAACCCAGCATGAAATTGCAGATGCATTACTCTGGTAAAATTACAGCTAGCGGGCTCAGGCAGCGCTTCCTAAAATAGATGAGAGACAAGGGGTCAGTTACACTTTTGTCATCCAGTGATAGGAGCTGCTCATTCCAAGTCCGGTCCACCTACTTATGTCACCAGAGACAATTCCCACATGTGTGATGGGCACATGAGCTGTCGCTTTGATTAATGAGACAATATCATTTACAGCCACCATCGAGTTTATTCTCCCTTCAATGTGTCCCCCTGAACTATCCAGTTTTACTCGCAGATATTTTACTTTTATGTCTTTTACGTCTGGGGTTGATATGAGAAAAATAGTACAGGAAATTCAGTTCCCAGGTATCTCTCTCCCTTACGACTTGCCTGCACAAAGAGTTAGCATTATCCATTGTCAGATCATCCGATCATCACCGATCGCAAAACTTGACTCCCTCTCTGTCGCTCTGAGTGAACACGGCCACAGTAGGATGACAAATACATTTCATGGCTATGTTAAAAACTAAACAAAACTGTCATCACAAACAAAGCATTAACTATTTACATTTAATAATTTTCATCATCATTTAATAAAAGAACATTCCCAATAATCACTCAAAATCAGCAGGGGGACACGTAGAAACAGCTGTTCATGGCTTGCAGTTCGCTCTCACTCTCTCTCGCTTTCCCTCTCTTGTTGACTGTGGTTGACTTCCCTGTCAGGGCTGAAAGTTCTAGTTACAACCATGCAAAGCAAGCAGGCTGAGAAATCGTACTAAGTGACATGTTCTGTCTGTCTATCGATCGAATCTGTGTTGCAAGCATCGGTTATACGCAGTGGATGATGACATGAAACTGTGACGGGGTTAATAATTATAATGATAATAATAAGTTAATATGTTAATGGGAAAACAAGCCAAATATCGTCCAGAAATTGGCAAAGATCATCATGAAAAGAGATCAGCATCTGTCTATCTTAATGTGTGGTCGTATGAAGGATCACATAGTAGTAGCTTCTCGGTTTGAGCAAAGATCCACTAAATTCACAAATAAGTCAGGAGGGCACTCGTTTATTGTTTGAGGGCACTTGTTTTTTAAAATTTTTTTATTATGCAGAGCTAAATGAGTAGACTGACACCACTCTCATATCTGTCCATTAAATAAAAGGTTAAAGCCAACAGCACGTTAGCTGAGCTTAGCATAAAGACTTGACACAGATGGAAACCCAACAAGTCCTCCAACCTGAATGAACATAAAGGTTGTTTGTCCCTGCGCTCTAATACAAACCATAAGAGCATTAGCTGAATTGGCGCCCCTAAGGTGGAGCGAGATATGCCACAGATAATTAACCCTTTTATGTCGTGCTATGGTAAAAGTTTGGTTAGGTTTAAGCATTAAAACAACTTACTTAGGTTTAATGGAAGATCATGGTTTGGGTTTGAATAAGGAAAGATCGTGGTCATGGCTCCAAGAAAGTGTTGATTTGAAACAGGAAACAAACAGAGGTCTCCTGCGTTAAAGCATCACATCCCATCATAGTTTTGTAATTAAGGTCAAATAGAATATGGTTTTCATCAAGTACTTATGACTTAGGTTCAGGAACAAAGATCATGGATGACTCTGATTGAATTTCTTGTGCCTACCTAGAGTATATAGGTGTGTCTAACCCCTTCGTCTCTGGATCTCAGTCTCAGTTCTCACAACCCTCCCCCAAGAAACACCCTTTTCTGCTTTCTCTCCTCCCTCTTTCTCTCATTACAGGATCCACAGGGAGGGCAATAATAGGCCTAGTCGAAACGTGCCCCCCACCTTCAGTGTCACTCCCTGGGTTCCTTAGCAGCACACCTCCGAGTATACGATTGATCTCATTTAAACTCTTTTCATCCCTCGTGTTCAACCCTATTTCATCCAACCCCCCGACTCATCTCTCTCTCTCCTCAACCAAAATCTACCCTCCCTGTTACCTGCCATTCGAGTAAAATAACTTGCATACTTAAATGATTTGGTCTTTGTCACTGAATCACAATGAAACTCTACTCCACTCACAATGCCTTTAGAAATGTGCGAATGAGATTAGTTTGTTCATGTGGGTCGATGTTTTGTGCGTGTGGGAGGGAAAGGAATGGCTGCTGTGCCACGGTGCACACAGAGTTTATATGTGCGTGTTTGACTTGTATGTGCATATGTGTGTACTGAGCTGTCAGGCTGAAACCAGGGCGGTGACAGGTCCTGACTGTGAGATTGACAGGCCTACTGGGAGCTGGAAAAGAGATGGATTTGGTTCCACTAATTGAACTGTAAGAGCACTGGAGCCTTCAAAGCAGCCAGACCAAGCTCTATTTTCACTTAAGATATGTTAAGAGGCCCCTGTAGTTGTGAGAGTGTGCGTGCGTGCGTGCACGTGCGCATGTGCGTGTGCGTGCTTTTACCTCGCATGTGTGTTTGCACATTTGTATCTTTATTAATGACTCTGCATTCTGCCAGAGTTGATGACGAAGCATGGATGTGGTTCATGCTTTCCGTCGAGAAAGAATGCCTTGATTGAGATTTTCCTTTGTTGTTGTGAATTGTTTTTGACAGGCTGTGCCGCGGCCCCATGCCTCACCATTGACAGCTCTAGCTTTAGTCAGTGTTATGTTACATTTGCTATTTATCAGCAGCCTCAAAAGCCGACTTTATTAGGCCTGTATGTCAATCTGAGACCTCACTGAGGAACTTGGGTTTTATAGGGCTACCACACTGTGATATCTACATTGTAGTTTAACACAAAAGGACACACGTCGCGGGTCACTATACAAAGGTTGCACTCACACATATACTCATGCACACACATGCCGTAGCTTTCTTCCATGACAGATTGATGAATCTTTTATATGTTTATCCATTTTAACTCCATGGCTGGTGTATTATTAAAGTGCTAGTGTGCCGCTTACATTAACCCTCTCAGACAGGGCAGAGACAAGCTAGGACGGGGCAGGCTCTCTCTCGCTCTTGTAGCTCGCTGTCTATCATCTATCATCATCTGTTCATCTGCCTCTGTCTGTTTACTAGCCTTGTCTCTATCTATCTCTGTCCCGCCTCTCATCCCCCGTCGCAGCTACCGTCTTGCTCCTTGCAGCACCTCTGCAACATACTGCTTTCAGCCACCCCCACCTTCGATCTTCAGTGTGTGGGTATATATATCCATGCTGTCAAAGAGTCCCTATGCTTTCTCTCTGTCTCTCAGGAGCTATCCATCAAGACGAACTGTCTCTTTGTCTCTCTGTCTGTCTGTCTTTTTCTCTCTGTGTGTCTGAGCCCAGAGACCTAGTCCTCCTCATGGACTGCCTTTTGAGTCTGACTTTGCTTTGGCCATGGAGCTTTGACAGAAACTTTAGAGGGCCTGTCTGGAACAAGACAGTGAGGGGAAATTGAGAGGCCATTGAAGAGGTTATGGATCCCTATACCAAGTCCTCTGCTGACAGACAGCTCATCCCTCTATGCTTCCAGTCAGAGGCTGAGGTGGATTGGGGGGGGGCATAGTCGAGATGGATGGGTCCCAGCTGGATAGACAGCTATGAGTGGCGACACTGGGGAAACATCGACAAGGGATAAACTGAGTGATGAAAGAGTTAGGACAACAGTATGAGCGTGAGCGTGCATATGTTTGTTCGCGGCAACATGTTTTTGTCTATTTGTATCCGTATGGGTGCAGGCGAGGGGGAGGGAACCAGAAAAAGATGCGAGTAGTGCTGAGGCACTGCAGAAGGCAGGGCAGATTATGCCTGGAAATCCCTGCATACATGTGTCAACATTATGGGTGTGTGGTCTGAGAGGGAGAGAGAAGACAGTAAATGTGAGAGGTGCTATATCAGGCCACGCTGTTTCAGTAAGCTGTGACTGATTATGGCGTCAGCTACTGTCGTGCCAACCTGCCTATTGTAATACACCTTTCCTGGCACCGGGCTCTGGTTACAACTCTACCCGTCCCACCTGGGCCTCGGGAGGAACTCAGTATTCCCTCCACAGACATGGCCTATTGATTGCTGTGTCAGAGGCCATATTATACCATCCCCTCATTGGACTGGAGGAGGTTTTTATTCAGTCTGTCATGGGCTGTGTGAACAGCCAACAGATGACATTTAAACTATGGCTGGTGCACGCCTGCTGGACTGGAGCTGCCAGCCTTACTAATGGCTACTTTACAGATGGCATTTCACTTTTGGCTTATGAACACTATTAAAACACAGCTTGTTCACATGAGGTGAAGGCCAGTCACATTGTTTTGGCCAGATACTGTGTGGAGCAAAACAGTCTAAATATTGCTCATTAGTAGGAGCTTTATATAGCCCTTGCAGAATAACAGCCTTTTCTTTCCTTTCTGACCTGTAGGCGATGCTACAGCAGCACAGGAGAAAGTCGTTCAGGGATGTATAGACAAGGATGTAATTCACTTGCTGTACAGTACTGGTTATATCCCTCTTACAGTGAACATAAAGGTCACACTAGTGCTCAGTAATGCATGCAGCCCCCCGAGGACCACCATCACCCAAAGTTTTACAGCCAGTCCCCAGACAACAGGAGCTACGGTACCTATTAGCCGCCAACCTGCTCTTTTCGCCTCAGCAGATCAACCAAGCGCACCAGCTCATTTAGATCCCATTTAGAGAGGAATCAGTCATTATTGTCGTTGTCTTAACCTCCTTGATGCACACCGCAGCTCAAAGACATGTCAGAATTGGTTTAACATACATTTGGATCTAACTACATATAGCTGCCGGGGTGATTGGTTCTCCGCTCATGTCCGCAGGCAGATGATATGGTTTCATGTGGAAAGAAAGGATTGCCTTTGATTATAATGGAAACCTGATTATTAAATATAAATGGGGCAGAAACGACCATGGATAAATGCACATCGTCACAGGAAACAGCCATTTCAATTGTTTTTATGCTCTGGCAATTCATCATTTTTTGGACACACAGTTTCGTCAGATGACATTGTCTTGTTTGTAGAACCAAGATTTACATGTAGAGCATGTGCCATGAAAATAAATAACATGGTAATAGCATCTAATAATTGGCTATGCAGTCAGGCAAGCAGATTGCAGTTATAATGATGTCCTTCAAGCAAGTTGAAATGCCGACAGTGATATGCACAAGGTGCTGCTATTACCTGCAGGAAAATTGATTTATTACTATTTGTCTACTAACAAAGCATCCCAGGGGAGATTTATGCAACCCCAAAATTACAATTGAGTAGATACATAATGAGCGATTTGAATAATGCAAATGGATATTTGATAATGAAAAGGTTTTAACTCTCCTAATTATTTGCTTTGCCTCAAATCAGTCCATAACATAAATTAATAAGTCAATTACTTTACTCTGCAATTTACCATTTACTCATTTTGTCTTTGTTTCATTTTTCAGCTTTCTTTGTTTTCTTGGTGCTACCCCTGCATTTAAATCTGTTTCTTCAGTTCCCTCGCGTAACTTTTTTCGGATTTCCGTAGTCTTCGTGATAATGAGAAGAGTTTGCCTCAAATGCATGGGAAGTATTAGCCCACATGTACAGTAGGAGTTATCATTAGGGAGCTTTGTTTTCTAAACCACTCCCCTTTACTATACCTTGTTAGTACATGCAGCTGCATCACAGTGGAAACATAATCAGTTGCCTGCACAGTTTTTTGGTTGTTTTGCTGCTGCATCAAGCTTCTTGTAAATACTGCCCAGGCATTGTAAAAACAACTCTCTTATTAGGTTTGGGAAATGCTTCTTGGGAAATTGGTAGAGAAGAATAATGATCTAAGTGTAAGAAAATAAGAAAAGTAAAGAGTTATTAAACAAGCATCTGTAAATGATACAAAGGAAAATTAAAAATTCATTTTTAAGAGTGATTGGAGGCGGAAAAGGCTCTTTTCTATTTACATTATTTAACTCACTCTAGTATTTATTTGAGAATGTCATTAAACTTTTGATTTATCAGAAAAGGCCGGTTAGGGATGTTTGTCATCGTTTGGATCCCATGGAGACACTGTGCTCATTTCACAGCTCCTGTCTGCGCTCACGCCTCTTGAAAGGTGTAGTATTTGTAACAGCCATGAAAAACAACTTGCCATGTGACATTTTCATTCGCATAATTAGGATGGTATAGACAGGGACTCTGTAAACAAATGCAGTTTAATCACTGCTAATAAGGTGATGAATAGTTCCAGTCACTGTTCTGTCATAGGAGGAGAGGAGGGCCGTCCATGGGGGAAGGGGTTGGGGTGAGAGCCGGAAAAACTCACCTGCGCCACTGTGGGGAGAGAAAACATGGAGAGTGACAGAGGACAGAGGTGTGTGGGATAGCGGAAGGAGACATCAAATGGGAGAGAGAGAAGTGGGATGCTGTCATTACCCCTGAGAGGACAGGTGTGGACCACGATTAAGACTGAGTTTCACCGGCAGCCATCTGGAAACAGCCCTCAACATCACCCGCAAGGGACGGGACATTTGCAAGCATCCACAGCTGTGTGCGCACACGAGGACACACACACACACACACACACACACACGACATCTTTATGAGCATGTTGCTGACAAACAAACTACGTGGTGATGCTGCAGTTGGATTTGAGGCTAGAGGGATGCTTGAAATGAATTATGAATACAATAATATTTCCCTCCATTTTAGATCTTCCTGTTCCAGCCTAGCCTCAAAAACAGACACCACCCCTGCTATAGGTCTCAGTCAGTCTGTCCTTACTACTCTGCTGGCTCAACCCAAATCATTTCCCTTCCTTTCTGAGCTGCAGGGTAATAAGGGAACAGGAAAAGGGAGGGAGAGAAAGAGGTAGAGTCTAAATGAAAAACCAGCCTCGGTTTAACATCTTCTCTTTCTGGGGCATGGCTAAGCTTTATTGGATTTTTTTTTTCTCCTACTTTCGTCAAATCAGAAAGAATTTTCTCATAACCTTTGGCACATGTGCAATGTCAAATTTAATCACTTTCCTTGTCGAAATACACTTGACAAGAAATTAAAATGCAAAGACATGGACAAATAATAATTTAGTGTCTGACAAGTATTGCATATTATCTTGTTCCGCCACCCTCTTCTCTTTGTTTGAAAAAGGTCTCTATTCTGCATCTTAACACTACTTTAATCAGAAGATATATGAGATTCAGGAATCACATGAACCCACTTAATACCAGGCCTCATTGTTGCTACACAGAACAATAACTGAAAGATAATCCTCATGCTGCTCTTTCTGATGGGAGACAGTGCACTGATGCAGTCAATTTCAGGCTGCATTCTATGAGGGTCAAGAGTATAGCTGGAGCCAAGTCCTTAAAATGTAATAGCATGATGCAGTTCGGGTGCAGAGCTGCTCTTAACAGGATACACTGCAAAAATTATAAGGCATGTTTTTGACCAAATGGTAGTAGAAGTAAATCTTTCAGCTATAGAATCAAGGTCGGTCTGAATTTTTTCTTCATTTCTGCTTTACAAACGTGCAGCTCTTCCATTGACACACCCACCCTCCCGTTTCTGCATCCATTCATTCACCCATCAATAATGCACTAATATAATTTGCTGATGAGGAGATGTAATACATGTTAAAGGCCGCTCATAATTGCCTCTAATGGCGCGTAGATTATCATTCTAAACTAAAGCGTTGCCCTCTTTAGATTTATATTGCACTGCCTGTCTCATTAATTCTAGTCTAGTTTTTGAGAGGACTCCGTGTATGAGTTTGAGCCTCGACGAGTTGGTTTCCAAATGTGGAGGGATTTAGGAATTTTAAACAGTCATGTCGTCAGTCGTCATTTTAGCATTACATGATCATTTCTCCATTTAACCTATACTTTTACAATGTAAATACACTGTCATGTTAAGCTTATATGCGAGTCATTTTGTAGGCCAAATAAACTCAAATCAAATTTAAAGCTAATTTTGAAGCTCAAGTGATTGAGTTGCATTAATGATTAAAACGTTCAGCATGTGGTCCATATTGCATTTCAGTGTTTTGATATTGATGTTTAAACCCAGACTCTTCTCAATACATAAATAATTGATAATGATAACAACAACAGTGTCAATAAAAGGACATTAAATAGTCTGACCAGTGCATTAACTGCGAAGCTGCATTTGAATCGGATTTATATTAGGCTCATTTCCTGCTCGCTGACCTCCTATTAATGGATAGTTCATCATCATCAGCAGCTCAGAATCCTTTCTGCCCAAAAAGCTGCTTGGGCAAGTCACTGGGATGGAAAAACAATTCATTAAAAAATAATATAGTGCATATCTGAATGGTCTGTTTGGGAGGAGGAAAAGATATCATTGGCGATGGTTATACAGTGAGTGTCAGCCAACCCGAGGACAGGTTTCCTGCAAGAGGCAACCATCAAATCTAAGTTTTAAAACCAATGCAAAGTGCGCTGTGATGCAGTTCTTTGTCTGATGGCTGGAAAATCATACCTGCAACAAATAGTGTTAAAGAATGGTTTTAAGTCAATAAATGTATTAAATATGAATCATCATACATGTCAAACAAAGAAGTTCTTAAGTGCAGTTAAATTATTATTTAAAATTGGATGAAGTCCTTAACCATTTTTTTTATGTTGACAGGGAAGAAAAAAAAAATTCACATTGTGTTTCTGGATTTGTTTTTTCCCAGTAATGAAAATAGAAAGTGCAGCAGCATCAAGAAGTAAACTGCTCTCAATCATGCATGAACTCTGAGATGGAGCCCTGAAACGAAAAAGTTGCTCTCATGGAGAGACCTCATTTTGATACAGTTGATAGTGATAGCTGATGTGATTTTTGTCTGTGCACAGTTTGTAAAGTAAGCTTTGCCCTCCTCATGATAAATGTAATTCTCAGTAAGTTCATAGGTTTGCTCATATGGGTTTGTTTGCTGGTATTTAGATGACTGATATTGGTTGTACACTGCGCGCACATTTGTTTTGATGGGATTTATGAAAGTGTGCCATACGAAATGTTCTTGCTACTATCAGTGCCAACTACTGCTACACCTAGAGCAAACAATATCGCTGTGCTCTCTGCAATTACACACTTGTTTTGACCAGAAAAGACGCAAAGTAATCTCAAATATGAGGAACCATTCTGTTTCTCTCCTATTACTTTTTCGGTTGTGTTTCCAAGGGAAGATGTCTGAGATAAAGTCACTCGGCACGTCCTGAAGATCCCTCTTGTCTGAGCTGCCCCTGCTGATGAGCAAGTGATTTCTGGCACCATTACTGAGAGCAATGAACTGTTACATAATTTTGGCCTGCACATTAAATGTGTCCTGCACTGATAATATATTCTTATATTATATGAATCTAGCGAAAGTGTAACCTGAAGTTATTTACTAAATGTTACGAGCACAGACAATTAAAACACACCAGTCTTTGAAGTCTAATCTAGTCTATAAAGGCAGTAATAATTAACCCTAAATGTCCTGTTTGTGGGCTGTAACAGCTGAAAAAATGTACTTAACACTATATCGCCCATATTTCCATGAATTTTTTTATAAAAAAGTCACCTGGTAAAAATGTTTTGTAGTGTTGATTTTCTTTTAATATGAAGTTTTAAAAAAGTATTTGTCATTAATAAGGGAGTAAATTACCGTAGAATTCATGTTGACTTTACGTGATGCACTTAATTAACCTATTAATTATCTGATTACACTTGGCTAAAAATTGATAAAAGGTCTCTCGGGCTGTTTGTTTTGCATATCTTGCAACTTTGATTTTTTTTTTTTTAAAGATCAGGTTAAATTTATTATTATAAGGTTAGAATTATTATTGTAAATGACCAGCTTCATATCATCTCTTCAGAGACCTCTGGCTGACGTGAAAGACACTTCCATGTTCTTACTAGATCAAGCCTGTATATCAGCCAGCATCTGCCTTCCCGAAGTGACCTTCAGCAAGATACTTTATTTCTACCAGCTCCTGAGGCACTCTCCTGTTTCTAACTGTCACTACAAGGATCAATGTGGTATCACAATCACATCCTAATGACAATTATTATGATTGACTATCACAATCTAAGCTATTAAAGAGCTTCCACCGAGGCAAAAGCAATCTCTTTGATCATATCTTTATCTCCTGCCCATTTTAAAATAATCCTCATTCATTGCTCAGTACTGTATATATCTACAGCATACTGTACCATGTGTAAGCCTGGAGCGTCTCCACCAGAGTTTAGCCTTGCCCAGTGAGCAGCCTGAACCAGGCGGCCAGCTAATGGGCTGGTGTGGTTCACGGCAGGGGTAGGCGGTCCTAATGACCCGTAACTGAGCAGCATTGGGCTGTACAGTAAGAGCACTCAGGAGCCTCGTGAAATCTAACCCCCATCTTGTTCTGTAACAGCTTCCTCTATAACATGGCGTCACTTGTGGGCGTGAATATTAGAGGAGGGGGACAGGCTCTGAGCACGCAGGCTGACAGCAGTGGCGCTCTCTCTCCACCCTAACGGCTTTACTTCATTTGTTACAGTTACAGTATCCCCACATGTCTCCTGTTGACCCACTAGCATTGTTGACCAGCTAACACAATCTGCCCTGGCTCTGAGGTTTTCATTCTAGCACACATTTATTCAAATCTATTTCAGGCTCTCGAAAGTCACTCCTACATGCATGCAGACCGGTTCGAATACAGTCCATTGTCGAAGCAGGGAGAGCCAGAGAGAGACTGTGCTGATGCTTCACAGCCCCTAATCGTATTGGAAGTTAGGCCTGCTGTTTCCCTGTGTTGGCCCTATCAGTCACACTTAGATGAAGCCTGAAGGGAAGTAATATGGGTAGATTGGGCCTGAGCGGCACGGGGAAGTTGCCAGGGCAGATGGGGGACTGCGGAGTATTACTGTGTGAAGTACCACAGCCAGGGGTTCAGCTCGCTGTGGATGGATGTATAATGGTAATGAAGAGAGATGAGATGAATCTGATATTCAGTGGAGGGAAATGTCTCGCACACACGCACACACACACACACACACACAATACTCTCAAGAATGGCCCTATGGATTATGCGCTGAAACGCTTGCTAGTGATAAACATCATTCAGCACGGTGCTATTTCTGCAGTGTCTCCACTTTTAAATGTTTCAAGAGAGATAGAGAGAAACTTAGAAGAATAGAATGCACTGATAAACAGTATGAAGGGAAAGTGCTGACATAATACATCATCAGTTCTCGAAACATGGATGCCTTGTGATAGGGTGCGCCACATGGTCCACACGCTGTATCAGTGGGTAATAGACTTCCTCTTGTACTCACCGAATAAGGACTCTGGGAGATGAAAAGGGAGATAGGATGGTATTTTAAAATGTCTACACTCGATCTGGGCTCTATCTAGCTTGGTGGGACCACAGTGTCAATGGGCTGATGCAGTGTGCCTATTTTTAAGCATGTCCCAGACACTTTTAATGCGCGGCTAGCTCATTTTTTACAGAATGTGCTATGTCTTTTAAAATATGCAGTGATGGATGTCACATTCAGTCAGAGAGTGCATTTCTTTCTCGTTGCAAATAAATAAAATATAGAAGTGATCTATTTTTACAGTATTTTATCCCAAGTGCTTAAATAAGCTGTGATAAAATCAATAAATGGACCTTTGACAGTGCTTGTTATCTTATTAAAAGCTAAGTAAATACATCCAGTGCTTTCTCAGAACAACTCTTCTTAAGCCCAGTGAGCTACATAATGAGAAATGAGAGAAAAAAATGAGAAATTATTTGGAGTCTGTTTTCCTACTCTAGCCTGGTAGCTAATGAGCTCTGAGTGTCTAACAATGTGTCGCAGAGAAATGAATGGGGGGTTGGGGTTACACTTTTATTCAAATTAGGGTAAAAGCCATCAATAATACTGTTTAGTCGGTTGCAAGGTGGAGATTAGTGCCTGCACCGTGACTTCAGATGTATCCCTCTACATAACAAAACACTCCTAAAGAATCAGAAAATAGCTCCTCTCTCATATTCTACCAACTAATGAAGATTTATGGCTGGTGGTGTCACATCATAGATGATTTACATAACGCAATGGGTAGTCTGCCACCAGTGGAAGGAGAGCAAGAAGGCCTATTAAGAGCTTTGAGGTCCTCCAAGCAGACATGACGCCCCATTAACATGCACACATGCAGTATGGGCCCGTGCGAAATAATGTAGGGCAGATGATCATATGTCAGATTCACGAAGCACAACAAGTGCAAACAGATGAGATAATGGTGATTAATTCACTCGTACTCAGTGCCTGCAACTAAATAAGTAAAAGTCAGAGGCAGTTGCGTTTTTAAAATATCAAACAAGACAATTTGTGTCTCATTTGCATGCATACAGCTGAACCTAACAACAGCCTTAACCCTCATAATTCACATTGTTTCATCAGCTTGTGACTTGATGACTTGTTCCATTTGAATGAAAACTGCTGTTTGGGCTCTCAGACACGGAATGCTACCTCTCTGCGTTGACCCAAAACATAAGTAATGTTACATTTCTTTATCTGTGAATGACTTTATGACAAACAAAAAGAATATAGACTGTATTTGTTAACACAGTAAAGAGACCATAAAATATTTTCTTAGTTGGAAATATTTCTGTCAGTATTTGTGTGTTTTTACTCGTGTGTATTTTGTTATCTCCATCAAATGTGCAACGTCTGTTTTTGGCAAAGGAATTTAAATGCTATGTTTTAAGAGGTTCAGCTAAAACGAAAGACATTCAAAAGAAAGAAAAATGGTTGAATTTTCAATTATCATCTTCAATAGAAGAATTAAATAACTACCCACTAAGAGGTGACTGAAATCCATGCAGAAAAAAACAGATATTTAAAAATGTCATTTTTGAAAACAGGCCATGTGCAACTCCTCTATGACTTATAATAAACATTAAAAAAAAAAGGTTTTGAAAACGATGTAGCTCTCGTCTTTTATACTGGCCAAGACAAAAATGATAGTCATCAAAATCTCATTTCACTTCGCCTTTAAAGGACCCGAAAAGCAGGTGGACATTCCAAAGCCTGGAGCTTGGAAAATCAATCAGGAACGTAAGCGTGAATTCCTCACAGTTCTCTTGTATGGCTGTCTTGCTATGCCCAGGTTAGCTTTAATCATCACTGATCCCTCGCTACTATTCAGAAGCTCACAGCTCCTTCTCCTGCCCTGAAAGCCTTTGATATGGATAGGTGTGAAACTGGCTCTCACTGCTGATCCCTACCACCACCAGGCTCACCATCCCAATAATTCAGTTTGCAGTCTCCGGTTTGTGAATTGATTACTTTGCTTTGCCTCTTTAAATTGGTGTCTGGAGAGTGGCTCTCTCTCTTTCTACTCCAAAAAAAAACCTCCCATCAAATCAAATGGAAATCTAATCTAGGAAGGTAATGGGAATGGATAGTGTGTGACCTATGGTTCAGAATGATGTGCGCGGTTGACGTTTTGACATCTTTCTGAGATGCATCCCGCTGGTCCTCCGGTGGGCTTCTCTCAGGGTCTTAAACAAGTCCACCACGCTCTAAGCCGGCAGGACTGCCTTAAGGGGCAACAGCAGTGTGATACGTGAGATCTATGGTCAGATTTCTAACGCTCTCCTGTCCTCTCTTCTCCTCTCCTCTCTCTTTTTCCCTTTCACTACCTTGTATCCAGCAGCTCAGGCCACTCGAGAGCACTGCTTGATGCACTCTGATTGTATGTTGAGATTACATGCTTCATGGCTTGCCAGCACTTTGGATTTTGCCACTGCAGCAGGAGGTTGTGCGAGAAAAAGGGCCACACGGTAGGAGGTGAGGGATTGAGGTGACTATGAATAATTTAATGTAGGTATGTGTCAGTCTAACTAGTAAGTAATGCATGTGGAGTTTACAACACATTTGGGCCGTCTAGACTCGCCTCCTCTCCTTAAGCGCCACACTTTATGCTGTGTCGCCGTTTTGCACATTTGCCTCAACCTTCCTCAAGCTCGTTTCATATTTCTCAAATCCTGTGTCTCTCATTATGCCTCACCGCATTGCCATGTCTAGACAGCCACCGTTGAGGCAGACATTGCCGTATCACTGATCGATGAATCACCCGGGGTGATACATGCAGCACAGCTGGGCAGTGTCGTTTTCCTTGGAGCCACAAATACACAAACAAACACACATGCAAACAAAGATTTAGACTTTACATAGCCCCTGACTGAGTCTACATATACTGTATTAGATGAATGTCATCCCCACGGGCTTCCCTGCTCACCAATCAATGTGCCACATGCACAATCTCCTGCTGCGATGTTATTATTGTGTGTGAGGAATGCTGGTAGGATGGAATTTCAAGGAAAAGGGCATCTGAAGGGCAACTTCATCCCAGTAGGTTAGAAACACAACCTATGAATTACTTATGGTGTTTTTGCAACAGACATGCCCACACTCAACATTCTCACACTTAATCCATCCTTCCCCAGTCTCAGCTGGATATTGTGAAACGTCACCGACCCCAGACAGACTGCAGCCTCGCTTCCTAACCCCACAGACCAGTTTGAGTCTTTGTGGATGGTGTGTTGACATGCAATTAAGTAGGAACAGAAATGTCGTTTAAATATTTCATCACCCGAGTGAAGGAACAGCAGAACTAGAGGACGGTGTCAGTTTTAGCGCATGGGCACAGTTTTCTGAGAGCTAAGACATGTTTTTTTGTGCGTGAAGGAGCGAGTGAATGAAGAATGTAAAAAGGGAGGGGAGAGACAGATAGATGGGGAGGCAAAATGTGACAAGGCAATGGAACATGGGAAAACTGAGTGAGAGGGAAGGGAGTGTAAATAGAATGAACAAGTCAATATGTTTTTGCTTCCTGACTCAGAAAAAAATGGCCTTAGGGTGCAGGGATGCCTTGGCTTAGCCACACCTTTGCTAAAAACAAGGACGTGGATGGATATACTGAGCAGTGTACTGTATATACTCAGTGAACATACGGCAGCCATAATCGTGTCCCCACTGAAAAATGAGAAGATTGTGTGGTGGGGAAACTTCACCAAGGGAAAAAAAATGCAATTCAACACCAAGCACTTGCTCAAGGTCATTCCTTTTCTCTTCTCATGACAGTCTTTTCAGAGCAGAATCGCTTTGTATCATACAGACTTGAATCACAGTTTCATCCCTCACACATTTGTACGGGTTACAGAAGCAGCAGATGATCAATCATTGCTAAGGAGCCTGCTGGATTATAGAAAAAGCAGGTTAGTTTGAAATGAGACATCAATTTATCAGGTTACCAGCAGCACCGAGGTGCTTTCGTATGTATGTAGAAATTTTTTTTTTTCTTTATAATCATGTAATTTGTTCTATCAAGACTTGACTGTTGTATATAAAGATAACAATAAAATCAAAAATAATGTTGGCAGACTTTATGGGCATCAGAATATCTATTTTCTCTTCTGGCAGTTCTGTGAGTTCCACTTTAGTTCATGGGTACTTCATAGCACCAGTTATTAATTAACAATTATATTGTACCTTGAAACTGGAAAAAAAAAAAAAGCAGCCAAATTCATACAAAGTCCTCTACACTGTCGCATATTATATGAACATATTTCTCTTAATTCTTCTTCCAAGAGAGAAAAGCCATAATTAATAACTGCCTCAACTCCCAGCTTTTGAAAAACCTCTTGAGATTGGCGAAGCAACTGTAGTGCAAGCAGAGCCTTGCATCTCTTGTTCTGCGTGCAGCCTACATTTCCCTGGTGTCTCCCTGGCGACTGTCTGGTCCAATCCAACCCAGTGCTGATGGCCTGTAAAATCCCAGTTCCTTGAGCGCTAGCTTCTAAAACATTCATCATTCCCTCACTTCCCTCTGGGTGCAAGCTCAGCCTACATCAGAGGATTTGAGAGGGGCTTTTTCTTCAGCCGTATTGGAAGATTTAACAGAGTCCCCCCTTCTACCCTTTGCTTAAAGAGAGCTTTCTAATCGCAGTTCTTTTCTTCTCACTGGTCAATAAGATGGCTGTGTCAAGAGCTATGCGCTTGCCATGTTCTAAACCCAGCTTATGCTGACTCACCTGGCATGTGTCTGAGTGTACATTGTCACCTTCGGGTAATGTGGCTGTGTCAAGGCTTTGGGACGGACTATCTCTATGAGATCCTTGAACAAGTTTGAAAGATCATTACTCCCAGCTAACATTGTTGAAATGTTCAAGTTTACTTTTTCTTACAGTTCATTTCATCAGCACTTAATCTGGACTAGCTGCATGGACAGGAGCCAACGTTTTGCTCATAGTGCCCGAATAAACATATCCCAGCCTTTTAGCGTGCATGACTGGCTTCAGATGAGGTGATGTGGGGTCATTTTCTGGCTTTGATTCACCACTGTAAAAGCCAGCGCTCGCACAATTATTTGTTGCCATTCAACACCAAGGCGCTCTGCTGCTTTACCTACACAGAATGAAATTAGTTGTTGCTTTAAATCAGCCAACGGTGACGAATGTGCAGTTTTCCACAGTGCTCACCACACCTCCTCACAGCCTCAGGGCTATTTGTTGCTAAATAAAGATCAATACAGAACAAGAGATCCATGCAGATACTAGTACTGAGGGACATATAGTCATTGGTTCTGCACATTTGTATTTGAAACAGGCTTTGTACACATGAAATGATTCTCCTGCTACAGTCACAGTGGAGACAAAGACGACAGAGAGAGCAAAGAGGAAAATAAAATTACAATTAAACAAAGGACAAATGAAAAAAGGAAGCTAATATATTGTGATATTGTGGTATAAATAGTTTTTTTAATGCAAAGAACTGTGTGGGGAAGCTACAAAGGGGCGGCTTCCAGTAACTCTGCCTCACAGTACATGAAACTGTAACCACTCTTTTTGCCGCTGTTGTCACTTTGTCCTTCACTCACCACCTGCGCCACAGTTTGCAGGCTGTTCTCATCTTGTGAAAATCCAAGCAACCTTCTGATTGTATTTTTCCTCTTAAAACACAGCGTTCATCTTGGTGGAAACTATCTAAAAAACTGTGATAAAATACTTAAAGAGTCAGTTCATAGGCCCGGGCGTGTGTACAGTGTTTGTGTAGTGATCCAAGGCTAAACAACCGTATCTCTTCCCTGTTTCTGCTGATGCCGTCTGTTGATACATCCGTAAGTGTTTTATCACTACTCCTCTGGGAAAGTCCAGCTAATAGAATTAATTGCATTTCATGTTCTATTTGTATTTTCAGTTGTTGCGTTTGTGTTCGTACACACTCTGTTAATTCCTCCCCGTGGTTGTCTTTATCAAGGTAAATCCTAATATTTAAATGGCCTGCCTGACAACAAACTTGCTCTCTCCAGTCATCCATTTGCTCTTGGTCTCTGTGTGTGATTGTGACCTCTGCTGCAAGCAACCATGAAAACAAAACAGCCTACTGATAAAGGGGAATAAAACACATTTGCTTTGCATCTAAAAAAATCAGCTGTTTCTGTTTATGTCTGTTTTTATTCAATACAGTCATCCAGCGCCAGTCAGATTGCCAGATCGGCTCCTACAGTGGCAAGTCTGACTGGAACAGTGACTGGTTTCTCCCTGCCACTGATAGTGCCCAACATCACCGCTGCAAGGGCACCTCAGAACCGTGTACAGTACTGTATGTCTGCTGATATCCCCCAAGGTCTGGTAGTGGATACTTATTTTTATTATTATTATTTTTATTTTAAAATAAATTACGCACACATAGACACACACACACACACGCTGGGTCATAGCCATAGGTCAAAGCCACCATTTCCTCTGAAAATAAAACAATTTACATTTATCTTTTCTTTGGTAAAAATTCAGTGAACTATCTCTTATCTGTTCTCGTGTTCTTCCATTCAAACCAACCAGTGTGACATGAAGCTTGGGGCTAAGCTAACAGCCTTGTCTTGTGTGTGCGTGTGTGTCCGTGCGTCCGTGCATGCGTGTGTGAGCGCACATGCATCTGTGAGGTATTACGATTAAGCAGTGGCTTGGTTAATCACCCATTATCAACCGCTCCAATCAGCTCCTTTGCAGCCCCCTTCACCGATCAGCCTGATGCAGCCACTGAGACACACTAATAACATTGCTCATCCACACAGAATTAAACCTGAAGGGCCTCAGCTATTGGAAGGATCCCTGAGGAACTACAGCTAAAAAGCTTGGAAGCAGACATCCTACAGGGAAAGTCAAAAGTGATTTAAAACGTTCCTATGGATAGCTGAGAAAATTCAACATACAGCGTTTGAACGACTGTTTTTCGAGGGTATCCGATTACATGAGTTATAATGCAGCCATATTGGAATCTGAATCCCAAAATGTCCATAATATCTAAGCTCTTTGGTCCTCATAGGAGCATTGTAGTGTGAACAAAATGACTGCTGCATTCAGCTATTGTGTAAGTCAAAGCCTTTTTGAGAGGGATAAAGGGCTTTCTTATGAAGTTCATGGGGGAGTCAAGTTCATTAGTGGTTTTGATAGAGTTGGAGGTGTGAATCAAACCTGAATCAGAGAGAAATAAAGAGAGATGATAACAACCATTGTGGCTTTCACTTAGAGCTAAGCAAACCACAAATGGGCTCCAAAGGGGCTGGTCTTTGGCCTCTCAGTCAGCACTGGGTCCCACACACATGGTTAATGTTACAATAATCACCAGTTTCACATTATCCGCACAATCCATTGCATTGTTCATTTCAGCATATTGTTTTATAATATTATATATGTTATATATATACGTATCTTATTTATAGCCACAGAGACACTTAAGTGGGAGTCGACAGAACTGGGTCACAGTGGTACAACAGAATACAGTTAGTTCTCACTGTATAATTTGGACTAGATTGTTCTGATAAGGTTGTCAGGGCCTAAAACTTCAGATGGAGTTGGGCTGGTGTTTTTTTTTTTTTTTCTAGTGTGATAACTTCATCACTTCTCAAAACATTTTTTGATTCCCAAAGCATGTGTTGACTGAAGATGTGTGCTGTTGCCAACTGCAGTTAATGGAGTGCCAAAAGTTGCGTCAGTTTAGGAAGTAATTTCACCATTCACTTGCAAGTTTCATCATAGGGAGGACATGATGAATTTAATTGCTGCTGAAATCTACCAGGTGACACAAGTGGCTAAATGACTCTAAACTTATTTTTAAAAAACCCGTTCAAGCTGCAAATCTTAAAATGTTCAGCGCTGCATGTTGAGTATGAACCTCATCTCAGGCAGAAGGGCGATAATCTGTTCATTCTGCGCTGACTCACCAATGAGTTACACTTAACGAAAGGCTAGCATTGATAGATTCACACCTTTTAGCGAGCAAATCAGCAGATAAGAAGCCAACAGCTTTGCTGATTTATTTTTTTTCAATTTGAGTAGTTTCTCAAAGATGATAAATGAAACGGTTTCACTGATAGATATAAATGAGCTGTCCTGGAAATGAAGGCTCATGGCAACTTAGCAATAAAATTATTTTTCAACATGTAGGCTTCAACTCACGAGCAGTGGGAAACACGGCTTCCAAACAGGCCCATTAAGTCCAATAAAATAAACAAGACAGGAAGCAGCTTGATGAAACGGTGACAGTTTTATTTGCCGACAGGCCCCATAAATCCGCGAAGCGCTAGTGAGAACACAAAAGGCTACAACTACAACATGGAGCAGCAGCCACATGGTTTAACCTTAGTGCTCCTCCCTCTCAGGTAGCATCAAAAAACAAGTGATGGTAGACCTTAGCAAGAGAGCAATACTGCAGGTCACAATGCCAAGGTCACATGTGCAATTTGTTCATCAGGAAGCTTCCAGTCTCCTCCGTCTTCTTTTATTCAGCATGAAGGCTGGATAAAGGCTTTTGCTAGGCTCTGCTGAAGTGTTTCCTTACCCAGTGGTGCAGAATTAGTGTGCATGACACAGGCAGGAAATTAAAAATATAAAATACTTCCAAGATATGCAGCCGTGGTAAGTCAAGTAGAACCGCTGCACTGCACGACCTCAACACTGACATTCAATCAGCACTGAGGGGGCGTCTGGGTGAGAATAAGCCGCCTGACTGACAGTGCTAAAAGGGGTCAGGAAGTCCAAGGCTATTGATCAATAAATGTGAGCAAGTATGCAGGCGATACAACCCTGACATACACATACATAAAAACACACTCACGCTCCCCACAGGGTGCATACCTCATTGCAGAGATTTCATGAGAAACCACTAGACCCTCCACCATCTTCACTCCATCCCACAATTATTCCATGAATGAGTGGATAATAATGGTGGGAAGACGCCCAGCCGTTTGTCTAAACATCTCCACATCTCCTCATTGTGTATTTACTACATCACACCTATGATTGGGTTTATGTTATCTCCCTGAAGCCTACAAAGCATTTAGCCGTCCTCCTCTCTATATTATTAAACGTGCCTGTCATCGTTTCTGATGACTTCTCTCAGGCATTCCTCTGAAAATAGAACTCTGTTGTTCAGCGGCTGCCAGGCGAGAAAAGATAGACAGAGGAGAGGGCGGTGATGCTGGTACTGCTGGAGAAGAGATGGGTGAGAACATGTGTAGTGGAGAGAGGGGGAATCTGATCAAATGAGCCAATCCCCATGTTTGGTGCTAATGATGAGCCTGGAGGAAAAGCCTCTATCCGCTCACCAGATGTGTGAAAGATGGTAGCTGGGGTGATAAAGAGATAAAGAGAGCATGGGCCATTATGGGTAACTGCCTCCACTAAAACTTTAACATAATGCACAGAGGAGGCTTTACATTACAGAACTATTTCCAAAGAATACCGCAAGTTTCTTGACTGATCTCCTACCTTCCAGGCAGCAATTCAGTTTATTTCAGAGTGCTATTAAAATCAGCTTGAACAGACTTGATATTTGAGTTCCATTACGTCTCCAAGCTATTCGTCACAGTGAACAACTCGACCTCTTTATTTTTTTTCCTCTCAAAGTTTCATTTTTGTTATGTGACCATCTTCAACACTTGTGGCAATGGTGCATTTAAGAAAACTTACATTTAATCATCTGACAAAAAAAAAGAATTGATGAGGACTGTTTTCAGGCAATCTAATCTCGAAGACAGAAAAACAAAAAGCTCACACTGACATTGTGAAAAGGATGCTGTGAATTTCTTCATTTTTTTATTTATTTATTTTTTTTACCAAAAAGGCTGATGAGCAGCAAACTCTGAAATTTCAGATGTCGGAGAACAGAGGGTTTAAGTTCTTGCATGCAACTGCAGGGACGTGTGACTGTAACACTAGACACTGTCCTCCAAAGTTAAACATCAATCATTTTGCTGAAACATCACTTTCAGCAAATGAATTATGACTCTGCCCTGAAAGGAGCAAAGGAGGAAACAGTGTCATGTTGTTATGGAGCCACAAAGACTGCAGAGGAGGGAGGTAGTAGTTAAACGTGTCAACAAAAGGTCAGACACAAGAGATCACGCTTTGCTTCCCATGTCCTACTGACTGTCAACCTTGGTTTCTTTTAGCGTTTTGGTGCCTAAACCTTCCCAAACCTTCATGATAGCAGTCAGATCAGAAAACAGCTTTCTTTTCTCTGCGGTTTTGCAAGGCACTGACAAATCATATTGTCCTGCTTATGTGTGTTGATCTGGAGGGCAATTTAAAAAAACAGCTCTTTTTGTTGATTTGTTTGTTGGATTCATTGTAACTTTGACACAGAAAAAGGGGTTTGTTGTCTACTGTGCGTCTACTGGGTTGTCTGCAGGAAATCAAGCTAAAGCAAAGGCTGTCATGGTTTGCTATGGCAGACACCTTTTGTTAGTTTTGTTTTGGAGTTTTTGCACTTCCTGTTTTATTTTGTAATTAGTTTCCATGTGTGTCAGTGTTTTTGCTTCCTATCTTGGTCCTGTGTCTGTAGTGATTGTCTGCCCCGCCCTGATGTGTTTCACCTGTGTGCAATCACCTTGCCTCCTGTGTCTATATAGTCTTTGTGCTCCCCTTTGTCTGTGTCGGTTCGTCTGTTTAGTTCAGGGTTTGTTCATGTCTGTTCATGTCACGTTCACGTTTTGTTAATAAACCTGTCTGCACCGTTCCCCCAAGAGTTGACTGCATTTGGGTCCAACTTACCTCGCAAATCCTTGACAAAGGCTTCACAAAGTGTAAAGCAGTAATTCAAAGTACTGCTCAGTTTGTTTTTAGATAGCCTCTAAAACGTCTGAAACCACTGATACAGTCCTTTTTAAAAAGTATCATTTCCAGTTGGGGACCAACTAGAACCTTTTTTCTAAATCTAATAAGGCCTGCCTGCAAATAACGAACTTTCTTTGGGCCCAATTACCGTCTATTTATTGAACAAGGCATTGCTGATTGATGTGTGTTCACAGTGGGCGATCTATGATTCATAGCCATTCTTTCTTTGAATATCATCATGTATACTTCAAATGTACGTTAATGAGTCATGGCTGTAATTAGGTCAATGAATAATTCATTTTGTTGGTATTCAAACATTTATTCCTGCACATGATACATGCATCAAGCATGAGATGCACTGTGTCCTTATCCCTCATTTGCCTTACAATGGCACGATGAAAAGGACATAATGAGTGCTGATTGTCAGGGCTTTAGCCTGATTTCCTTTTTTTCCTGCCCGATTGAGCAAGCTAGCCATTTCTGGTCGACTTTATCGGAGAAAGTTTATTATTGTTGTATGTTCATAATGATATTAATAAACTCTCAATGGAGTATTCTGTGTCAAGTCTGTTTTAGGTTATAAACAGTTTTTTATATAGAAACAACAATCTATGGCTTCAGTAGTTGTGGTATTTACTCTAATTTCTCTCAACTGAGTGGTCTACTTCCACTGCAGTCTATAATCTGTGGTTGCATACTGTGTAAGGGCATGAGACTCACATGGTGGGGTTCCCTTGAGCCCACTGTCAAGGCAGTAAGAGCACTGAATGCTTCCTGGTCCCAGCACTACCTCCAGCTGTTTATATTGCTGATAGATATCATTCCACTTTTCACTCATTCTACTTCCCCTCTTTCCCAGGAGATGCTCGCCCGAGTGTCAATTCCTGGAGAGGACCCATGGAGTGATTGAATACGATAGGTCCTCTCGAGCAATAATCTACACGCCGTCTCTTGAGACCTGCTCATAAACAAGAATGCGCACATGTATATTGCAGCCACGCGCCAGCAAGCACACAACCACGCGTGTGCACAGATGCTCTGTGCCTCTACCCTGTGCAAGCGTGGGGACCGGCACCGTTTCTGCCTCATCTTTCCCCCACTCTGCCCTTTGCTCCTCTCATTTTCCACCTGTCTCTGATCCTCTGTCTCTTTTACAATTCAATCCAGTGCCTGTTCCTCCTCCTCCTGACAGGGGGAGTGAGCAGAGAGAGAGAGAGCGGGAAAGAGGGAGTTGTCCCCTTTGGGTAGCTAAGTGATTACTGTTTGAAAGATCCAATCCCTTGCATCATACCTCTCACAACCTCCTCTGCGCTCACATTACTCTGTGGGAACCCGTTTCTGCCTCCTCTGCACGTCTGGCGCCTCCACTCCTCTTTTCTTCATCTCTCCTTATCCGTTTACCCTTACTTCATTTATGACTCCCCTTGTTGTCTCTAATCCCACCCACAAGTAAGCCATTTAATTCACGCTTATGAGTTTCTATGTCTGTGCTGTCATTATTCCTTGTGTAACCAAGCACCACACATATACTGTGAACTGTAATCAGCAATTTAAAACTGAAGTGAAAACAACAAGACTCACAGGACTTTATGTGTAAAAATTAAAAAAATAATAATAAAAAAAAAACATATGTGCATACCTGTATCTGTGTATGTGCACAACCACTCTTACATTTTCTGCCATTATGTGTGTGTGTGTGTGTGTTTGTAAGCATACATCCCAGTGTGTGTTAGTATATGATGTGAGCTGTTTCAGGAGCTGTTTCTGCCTGCCTTATCTGGCTGAGTGGTGCTGAGTGCTGGCTGCTCCAGCAGCAGAGCCAGAGCCCACTGCCCACCGCTTAAATGGAAGAGGACTAATCCCTCTTCTCAAAGCCCACTCTAGTAAACACTACTTCTCCAAAGCCACCCATGCACAAGCAGCCTGGTCCAGCCAGTCCAGCCACAGTCTCCAAATACTCTGTGTAGGTTATGTGGAGCCTGAGGTACCTTCATGACGGGGGTGAAAATTATTGCAGGGGTCTGATCTCATATCAAATAATTACCAGTACCATGTTTCATTAAGAGTTCAGGGAAAAGAGCTTTTTGCACATACCAGCACTCAACCGTTATTTGTTCCCGGAATACTGCAGTGAGCCAAAGCATGCCCATGTGCACTTCCCTGCACTAATATACCAATCTGCCACGTTCATTACCCTTCATCTCCGTCATAAAGGGAGGAGATATTGTTATGGAAAATGAAGCAACTGGAGTTAGAACGTGGGAAATCTGAGGCCATCTAACAGCTGGAAAGGGGAACAAAACTACCAGTGAAATGTTCCTAAATGGGTTTTCATTTAAACCTGTGGGTGGAGAGAGATGGGGTGGTCGTTTCCCAAATATATATATTTTTTCAATTGGGAAAATGATCTTATACCTGGGTGCCTTCAGGGCACAATTTATTCTAATGGAAAACGACTACATCTTAAATAAAGTGCTCCATGCTGACCAATACACCACACAGGAATCGGCTCTGAGACAATCAAGAGATCCCCATTTTCTGCTGTAGGTTTTAATAACTTACACCCCTATACAATATCTGTTTAAATACACATCTCATTCCAATCCCTGTATCGCTACAGTTGCAATTACAATGGTTAATAGCTTACTCCAAGGAGCATCAGTAGCACACATCACCAAACAAGGATGTATAAAGGTTTGGCTTGGAGGATCATTTTGCTTTTGGTCGAAGGTTTTGTTTTGCTGCTTTTCTTTGTGCTGTGTCGTGCACTGTAAGGAGAGTTTGATAAAACAGCAGTTTATAAGAGCTTTTGCTGCCCCTGCAGTGCAACTGAAGGCCGTTATCTGCTTACCTTGCTGCTATGAAACAAGGTATTTAACAGGAGAAGGTCAGATGCAAAATAAAGATCTGCCACAAAGCGTGACGAGTGTTTGATGAGGAAATTCATCAAAATCACTTCTGTATCGGGCAGGTTTGTGATTTTTCACCGTAACACTTCCTTTAACCATTTTGGGTACATTTTTTAAAGGTGGGTGGGTTGATAGAGGGACAGGGTGGCAGATTGAAATTCATTAAAGTGAGCTTTGCATACACACTGCACTCTGCTCTGCATGGATGGTTGGCTCCCTACTCAATCAAGTCTGGTAAAAATTGACCCACATCATCCATTCCTCCGCGAGTCAGGAACAGAGTGTAATGCAGCATGCTTTTTCCATTATTTCAGGGTGGTCTTGCTTTTGATAGTTTTTTTTTAGATGTAGAGCAATTACACTGTCGTCGGAAAGCGTAAAAACTTGCCCCTCTGTGGCACTACAGGACATCATACTAAACCATGCAAAAGTATCTAAAGCAGCTGTTCCAAAAGTTGTTTGTTCTTTTTTTGTTGAGTTGTTTCTTCCTGTGTACAAATGATAGAAACTTCCTCTTCTAAAAACAAGAGGAATGCTTAAACTGCTTTGAAAACATTACTCTTGTAAACAAGATGCACTATACATCAAAAGTCAATAAAACACCCTATAATGCCCCTATTCAGCCTTATTTTTTTCCTGTGTCAGCAATTAGGCTGAAAGTTCATTAACAGATTTTCAGATTTTATTTAATGTATGTATTCAAGCTGACTGACACACAGTCACACAGCCTCTGCAGTGACCTTCTGTGGTGGAATTAGGGTTAATCAAAGTTCACTTCTGTTGAAATCCCTGAAGAGGACACTGGGGAATCTGTGGATCGAAGTTAGAATAATCGTTATGAAACACACGCTGACAGGGGAGGGCGTCACATTCTACAGCAGCCTGGGTGGAGCAGTAGGAATGATAAGATTGAGCGATATCAGAGCTGGGTTTGTCGAGTCAGGACAGAGATGGGTCCGGTCAGGATGTGTCTAGAAGTTCCATTAGTTGGTCCCCACCCACCCCACCCCACCCCTGCACCTGTGAGACTGCAGCACGCTCTGGGTGCTCATCAATCTTTCAGGACTTTGCCTGTGAAGGCAAGGTGGCTCTGGAGCTGGGTCACCGCCAGATGTAGCACAGCCAGATTCTGAGCTGGTCCAAACAAGCAGAGACGAGCCGCAGCAGCTGGCTGAGCTTGGCTGGTCTGCCTCGGTCTGGTGGAAGGGCACACCAGAGGAGCTCAGCCTGTTTGTCTGTCTGCAAAGCAACAAAACAGTTCAGCTCAGCACAGTCAGGGCCAATATTTTGGCCACATTCAATGCAGGCAAGTGTGTCGGACGCTTCAGTAACAACAGGGAATGTGGAGAGCTGGGAAGACTCCAGGAGCACCGAGCATGCTGGGTAAAGTGCGTTTCTCTATGCCAGTGAAACCACATAGCACTTTGATCTTTTTTTACTCATCTAACCCAATACACACAAACACAGAGGCTATCTCAGACTGTCTGTCAACTGTCAGAGAATACACTTTGACTGAGTGCTGTCTTTTTTATCTTTTTCAAAGCCGGACACCCCACAAAAGCAGGAATGTTATTTTCTGTCAGAAATCTGTTATAGGTGTAACCCTCCAATGGTACTGTCAGGAAAAACTAATGAGCATCAATTCTCATTCATCACTTTTCACTTCACGCAGACTCATACCCGCACACACATCAAATCTTCTCCTGCACCAGCCGAGGACATACTCTACTACACAGCAGGAGCAGACACTCTGTTTGCTGCTGATTCTGTTTGTTTCTCCTGTTTGATGGAGTTGAGTGTCCCTAGGGCAAAGTCACAATACTGTGGGCAGCCACAGAGCATAAACGATCTGAGGCTTGCTTTTCAGGTTGTGTTCACCATCAAAAAAAAAAAAAGAAAGAAAAGTTTGCTTCTCACCGAGGGAGGTAGTTTCAGGCCTATAGAAAGCACAGCTCTGCTTGTGTGTAGATTTATGCGACAAAACAGCAGCATTTAACTGGAAAGGTTTTATTGTGAGGCATAAGGCATTGTGTGCCCTGATAATGATGTTCTCTGCATTAATATGATGATTTTTGCTAAGTTAAATGGGGATAGCATCCTAGAGTGCTATTAAGCCTTTGGATTTCAGAGTGGCTTCAATTAACCTTTTTGGTGATTGCACTGGAAGACACATTGGAATCCATTGTTAATCCAATAATCATTGTCTGGCGGATGTACTTGACTTCGCCCCGTCAGCCAGCTAATTCACTTCATGTGTTTGTTTGCCGAAGTCAATAATTCTTCTGATTAGAATTGGATTTGCTGTTTAAAAGGGGATGCGTCTATCAGGTTGCTCTCCACACTCCAGTTAACACACCAAGCACGCAGTCATTCACCTGTGAGATAGCAAAATATTAAATACCTTAAACAAAATATGTCACTTTTAATCTGGGAATCTCAGTCCCTTTCGATAATTTATGATGAATATAATTCTAAAAGTAAAAAGCATGTTAACGTAGTGTTTTGTTAACTTTACCTCCTTATTCTTTCAGGTCTCACAGACCAAAAACCCTGTCTGTGTATAAACATAATGGCAAAATCAAAAATCTTTTCTTCAGACCTTATAAATATTCTATATGTAGAAAAGTACTGAAGTGGTAACTCATCACTTTGTCACAACTGATCTTGCACATCAGTGAAGGTACAAATAAAATATCACAAAGAATGGCTATTACACTAAACAAAGAGATGGCTCATATATGTTATGCACAAATAAACATATAATCCTTTTGTTTGCCAAAAAGTCATAAGAGCACTTCATGAATGAGAGGTCTAATTACCTGCTTGTTGGCCTCAAACTGTGTACAAATTGTTATAAAACTCCAGTAACAGAAATCCAAATAGACTACGAGTAATTTGGGATTTATGAGGGGAGTAAACTCAACATCGATCACAGATGCAAAGCATATAAAAATTCACTGTAATCTCCCATGTTTTACAGCCGACAAACATATGTGTCAGTTTACTGTCTGTAAAGGATGTCTGAAACATGTCACAATCATGTTTATATACAAGGACCCCATACAGAACATTACAAATTGATGCCTTAAATATGAAATGAAAAGCTCCACTGTTCTTGAACCAGCTTGAAATTCCTTACCGAATTGGTCTCACAGGCAAGTGATGAGCTCCAAACCACTATCATCTGTCTGCAATGCTCCACAGCATCATAAGAGCACTTGCCATCATGAGAGCACTATTCCCTGTCAACTGCAGTTCAGTCAGTGAGACCACAACTTGAGCTATATTGGCCGTCTCAGAGCCTTTTAACGACTCGGCTAAATGATGCCCTGTTGGTTGTGCAGCGCTGATGCTTTCTTGCTTATATGTTCATGGAGAACTGAGGCAAATTATTCCTTTCAGAGAACGAGCTCAGTGACAAGAGTCAGCCAGTCATCCCTGTCCTCCTCTCACCATGCTATTACTCCTCCCCTCCAAGAGACCCATCTGTTGTTAGAAATCTATTTATTGATAACTATTTGCTTCTCCTGGTTTGCTTTTGTGCCTCAATTTAGCTCCCTGAGCCATTCCAGCATTTCAAGTGTTTGACTGTCAATTCAAATGGTCTAGCATAAGCCATGATGGTGTACGCAGCAGTGTGGAAACCTGGTTGATATTCTAACCAGCAACAGCAGAGGGAAATTTGAAAGCGGGGTCTTTTTTAAAGTGGTTCATTTAGCTGGTGTGAGGTGACTCTGCCCACACTCTGACATAGAAAAAAGACTTACAAGGAAAATCCCAATCAAGCATTCAAAGGCTTTTCTGTGGTCATTTACTAAAAATAAAACAGTCTATGTTCCTGCACACTTCCTCCTGCAGAAAGTAGGCTACTAAAAAAAAAAATGTCTGGCTGACTGGTGGTAGATGTTATGGCACAAGGTGTCTGAGTCAGAAAAGTACAGCATCTGCCCCACCTCATCGCCAACAATGAGCCCTCAATAATTAACGCAGTTTTTAACATTCCAGCTCAGCTACAAGCGAGTGAGAGAGTGAGAGAGAGAGTCTGAATTGTGATCCAGAACAAACGAGAAAATGCAGATCATGAGATGGAACTGAGGCAGGATTTTTATGGGTGACAGTAAAGGTTGAAATTAATGATGATGAAACACGATGAGAAAATGAGTCAGAAATTTTCTACCGGTGCAAAATGGCTCTAATGAAGTGAGACAATATCAATTAATGAGCGAAGGGAGGAGGGGTGGAGAGGAGCAGAGGAGGTGGAGAAGGATCAGGAGCAGGAGATAAGACATTGTAATAGTAAAGGAGAATTTAATACAGTAAGCGAATGTTTTAAAAAGATTGTTTACACTCCATTGGATGGCCAAAGAGGTCAATTTGAGCATGGCAACAAACGGCTGTGTTTAATGATTTATCTTCCTAATCTGATGCAGATCATTAGGCGGAAGCCCCTGTACAACCACAACAAGGCAAGCATAAAAACATCAGTAAATCTGTTTTCCTTAACAAACATCACAATTCTTCCCTTCTGCAGCACTTGCTAAGTATGTTTGGCAGTCTGCTTGGATGCATAGAGTCGAAGGAACCAATCCAAGATCTGCCCTCTTTTCATTGAGTACTGCCAAAACCTGACTGTACAATGCTGAATATGTATAAGTCCTATTTATTGCCAGCTTCTTCTCCTCTTCTTTACTTCATCTCTTTTTGTGCAGATAGTGGGAGGTGGGGGGTTAAGCCATGTGTGATGGGCTGATGATTGAATTTTCTTATTAACAGTGACTGATCAGGACGGGTATGAGGCAGCAGGCGGCAAGCTTTGAGGGAGAACCAGTCCAGCTGAGACACAGCCTCACTGCTGGGAAGTCACCAGCGGGACAGACACACATATGGAGGAATGCATGCTTTCCCGCGGTGTGGAATTTGTGCCTGACTGTGTGTGTACATGTGTGCATGGACAGTGGAGTGTGCTAATGCTGGAGCCTGTCACATAGGCTCAATTATAAATGAGCATGGCTTACAGGGGCAGCTGGACCAGGCATGGGGCAGCTGGGTAATTTGGAGAGTTGTGGTGAGTGGTTTGTTGGCCCAGCTGTGCTAGCTGAGGTGGCAAAATGGGTTTGGGCTGCATGGATGGAATGTGTGTGTGAGTGTGTCCATACATGTATGTCCACTGCTGTGCATGTATGCACACGATTCTGCAAGAACGGCAGCACCAGGGGCAGCTCATCTCAAATCCTTGATGTAGACAGCAGGAATAAGCAGGCCTGGAACTGAAATGACACTTCACTGAAATATTGATCATCCTCCACAGCAGAGGGAGAATGCACAGAGTACAGACAGACACAAAGATGGATAGATGAAACAGAGTAATGCAGATATGAGGGAATAGGTTTCTCAACAAAACCTTCTGGAAGCACACAGCATTACATAAACATGTTTTCCTTTCCCATACTTTAAACCCCGCACTGATAATTTGCTGGAAGTCAATAGGTGATGCTTAATATATTCTGATAGATTCTGTGTTGACAACTCATGTATGGAGGGTCCTGATATGTAGTATAACTTTAAATAAATAAACAGATAGGCAAACCACAGTGCTGTAAGGGGAAATGTAGCAACTAGTCTGGCTACTCCAAACAAATAAATTATTCAGCTTACAATCACCTCACAATCTCTGCTCCCATACACACAGACACACACACACACACACACACACACACACACACACACACACACACACACACACACACACACACACTCTGCAGGTGTAGGTAGGAACAAAGGAGGAGGAGCTGCTGCATCATTCACCCTCCCTGTCATTTGAAAAATAAAACTACGCATTGTTCTGTCTTGACACAGTAAAGTCCTTAAAATACCATGAGGAACCCAGTGCCTTTTAACAAATCAATTAGCACTATCTCCCTGTGATCCAGCTGACTGAGGAGTGAGAAGGAGGAGAGAAAACTAAAGGCATTGAAAGGAGGGAGAGGACATGTGGAGGGAAGCGGAAAAAAAAAAAAAGGAGAGGCCTTTGTTTTTCTTTCTCTCTGCCTCATTCTAATTAGACAGGCCAGTGTGAACAGAATCCCAATGGCAGGATGGTAGGGAATAACAGATGTAGAGAGGACGAATGAAACACTGAGATGGGGGTATACCATGACACTAACCTGATCTTACACTATGAGGAATGCCGGGAAGGTAAATATGGTCTTTCACTGCGAGATGGAGGCGATAAAAATTTGGCATATGTAAAACAGACAGATGGGGAGGTTGAGATTTGCTTGGTTGAAAGAAGAAAAAGAATGAAAAAGACAACAAACCAAACTCTGTGTGTGTGTCTGGCTGCACACAAAAGGTAATTGAGAAGAGATGCTGCAGAGTGCAGCAAGCAGTGGCTCCTCATCCTGTGGAGCTATCAAAGACCATGATACTCTTTGCTAGTTATGTTCTTTCTGAGTAACTGGCTTACTCAAAGGACAGCTGTTTCTCCTAAAGATTACGCTCATGCATAACTACTTAGCATGAGCTCAACGTGTAGCTTTTACGGAAAATGTAATGTCATGGGGACTGTGTTCTTTTAAATCAAAATCTCTGCTCAACTTTTTTTTGTAGA
This sequence comes from Seriola lalandi dorsalis, assembly GCF_002814215.2. Classification (NCBI taxonomy): domain Eukaryota; kingdom Metazoa; phylum Chordata; class Actinopteri; order Carangiformes; family Carangidae; genus Seriola; species Seriola lalandi. The sequence goes on from NW_019524802.1 coordinate 578,952, forward strand.
TACCTGTAAATGCATAATGACCACATTCTCATTTACCCGACAATATCTGCTCATGTATGATTATGGTAACGTCTAGGTGACGAAAAGCACTTGGTTAACGTTATAGGGAAACACTGGGGTCAGGGCAGCTGCAGCATGTTTAAAGTGGTTATGCTTAATCTTAGGGAACTAATCTGAGGAGAAGGCCGTTGTCGTTAGTGAAATGAAATGTTAAATGAAAGTGTGAGAGTACACAAACGCATGGGCCTGAGTCATACAGTTTACAACCGTCCACCTCATACACCTTCACTATATAAACATCACACTTCTTCCCGTGCTGCCAGTTTTGCTTCTGAACGTAACCTACAGTTGCAAATCATTTGCATAAGAATGTGATTTGATGATGACGGGATTGCAACAGTTCTTACACACATCTCCTATTCAGATCAAACAGCATTATCACAGGTTGACTATCAATTAAACTGCCTTTTGAAGCCCCCTCTAAAAGTCCTGTGTTTTAGAGCAGCTGGAGGGCAGGAAGACTACCTAAGATGGGGTAGTAATTAAATAAGCCTGGATCAAATAAAGCCAATATTAAGGCAATATTAACACAGAATGATCTTGTTTTATAGCAACTATATCAACTTCGGTGCAGTTCTGTTCTGTTGTATAATAAGAACAAGTATTTGTGAACTAGGAACAGCAAAGAACATAACTGATTGAATCATAGTAGATTTGCAATTCAGAAGTACTGATCTAACTTGTCCACATGACTATGCATCATCAGTTACACCCGACAAAAAGTGATCAAAGTTAAGGATCCGATATCTGTGCTGTCATCAGAATCTCGTGCATGTGACAATAAACCTTTGAATCCAGAGACACATGAGCTTTTTTTAATAAGTGACAACTCTCTCTGTTCTTCAACAGCGAGCCTGTAAATGTCGCTGTCAGCCGTGTCAACTTTCAGCGTAACTATGTGAAAGAGTAGGTATGAAAAAAAAAAAAACCTCTACAGAATATTTGGGGGGAGCAAATGGATTATATGCCTCGAGCTCAGGCTCGTCGTCATAGGCCAGATTTGTCATTCTGCAGGATTTGAAATGTCTTCCTCCAAGCTCTTAAAATGGCTTTCCTTGATTTGTGCCACTATTTGGATACTCAAGCCTGCCCATGAGTCAACACGAGGCGAAATTTTTCAGGTGCAGAGAAGAGGATTTCCAAACTGATAAATTCGAGCGAACCTCACTTCAGTTAAACATCATCAAAGCCATTTTCAAATCAGAAGACTTTAAAACTTGAAATACGCTCCAAAAATGCACATCACCACATGGCAAATGATATAAAAGTATGAAAATAGAGCAGTTCAACTCTTATATTTATAATGACAGAAGAGAATCTCACACAGATTGTGCAGCTTAGTACAATGGGTGCTTACCGAGATTTGAGGTGGCTTCATCAAATATTGAGCAGCATTTCAAACAGAACTGTCAGACTGTGATTGAGAATAGCACAGTCGAAAGTGAGATAATCCATCAACACATTTGAACCTGCAAACACTGATGACCCATTTCTCCCTGACACCTGTTTCAACACTTTGGTTGAAAGATGCATTATTAACAACATTTATCTTTCACTTCCTGAGCGAGTGGGTGCATCTGTCTGCATGTGTGTGTGTGTGCGCTGTTTATAACAAAGAGAAAGAACTCGTGAAAATATGAAAAACCGGATTCAGTGACCTCTAACAAAGAGATAATAATGCTCCCTTTTGACGCTTGTTTGTATCATACAAACATGGTGATAAAAGAATTTTACCCTTTCGTTTTTTAGACGGAAAGAAGTTCAGGCCCCGGTCATGAGCCATCATGGCTGACATTTGGTTTCTATTAAACAAACGTTATGTAGTTTTGTATTTTATCAGGTGTATTTGTGGTCTTGTTTCACAGCCCTTTCAGCCCATACAATGCTCAGATTTTAGAGAAGCTTTCTCTTTCATATAAGAGCTTTAATTCAGTACAATAGAATCCGAATGACTGTGAAGTCCATATTCCAGCGCCACATTAAATGGACTTGTTTAATGGTGCGTTTTGTCTAAATCCTGTCTCTAAATGGAAGCTGGCAGGTCTTAACAGTGTTCTGGAAATTTCCTGGAAGCCTCCCACTCTGAAACAAAGCTTCATGGGCACTGTGGATAATCCATCTGATTCAAGTTTTTTCAGGAGCCGTAATTAAATTTCCTAACGATCGAGGCAGTATAACAGAGGGGGACCGGACACTGTGTGGAATTGAAGTTCAGAGGAGCGAGACCTCTATAATGAAGCTTATTCATTTAAAGAATATAGCATGCCACTGAGCAGTGCTATCTCACTTTCCCCATGTAGTTGCCAAATAACCTGACACACACACACACACACACACACACACACACACAAAGAATGATATACTGTACTGTATGTGGCAGCAGCAATAATCCAGTTTAATATGACACCTAGTGCAGATCGCAAAGACACAACACATGTTTTTTAATGAGGGAAGCAATTAGGCTGTGATTCTGAGAGTCCATGTGAATGAGATTGTTAATTTCAATTACAGGATACATCAGTATCCACCTCAGTTCTCCTTTCCCTCAGTGGGGAAATCTTAGAAGCTCCACTATATTATGGAGCATTACTATGTTGAGAATAGAGGGGGGGGGGCATGGCTCAGGTGGTAGAACATTTTGGCCGCTGATTTCTGGGTTGGCGATTTGATCTCTGGCTCCCCTGGACCTTGCATAAGGAAGGGTATTCTGTGTAAAACCTTTGCCAAATTGAATATGCGGATGGTGATGCACTGTGGCAGCAGAGAGACAACAACTGTGTTAAGAATAGTTTGGTAAGCCTGCCATCAAGATCAACAGCACACAGTTATACCAATTAAAGGAAGAAAAAGAGAGAATGTTTTATATAAGAGGAACCAAGAGGAGTTTAAATATCTTGGTTTCTTGTTAGAAAGGGTTTGCAATAAAAAAAATAAAAAAGGCATGACAGCAAAGCTCTCAATCTAACAGCTGATCTGTATTCGACCCCTCACATGTTGCCACAAGCTGTGGTTAGTGACTGAAAGGATAAGATTGACCCTTAGGGAGAGGATGAGGGACTCAGGCTCGAGCTGCTGCTCCTTAGTATTAAAGGAGGTTCAGGCATCTGATTAGAAACCCTGACAGTTGTGTCTGTTCAGAGGACATATCTGACAGTTAGGAGACACTAAGGACAGTGGACCAGCTTTTACTGTAATATTCTTTTAGGTAATGGAGAAGTCATGAGAATTTGCTCGCTATCTGACTTCATTGTGGATTTGTAAAAGGCAAATTCCTCTGAGGGATACTTGGATCATTTGCAGGAAGACATTTGGTCCCTGTAGACTTAAGATGAAAGCTGGGTTTACTCCAGTTTGTGATATTTCTTGGACAAGATCTCAAGGAGCACCCTGCAGAATGTCCTATTCAGTAACATTTTGATTGAGCTGGGATGGCTATTTGCAGATGATGCCATCCTTCTGGCTTAAGTGGATTTTGATCTTCAGTGCATGCTGGCACATGTTGCAGTCGAGTGTGATGAGTAAGGATGAGCGCTGGCACCTAGGAGTGTGAAGTTTTCTGGTTTCTGGTTTCCACGTGAGAGGGGATAACATGGCTTCAAAGTCTTACTCATGTGTGACAGTAAGAAGGATCATGGGATTAATGGGGGGGTGTCAGTTGCAGTTATTGCAGGTGTTGTGTCGGGATGCAGTGGTGAAAGGAGGTGTGGGCCACGGATCCAGTCTCTTACTTTGCTGCCTTTGGTTGGCATTGGTCAAAAAAAAAAGATGCAGTGATGAGGTTTCATTCTACATGATAAAATGAAGACATTAGCTAAAAAAAAAATTAAGAGGGTAGAAGTTGTTGAGAAAAGAACATCTGGTCTGCTCCTTACTGGCATCACCACCCTTAAAAAGATTACTGGGTAGAAGATGGATGGATTAATGGATGCAAGAATGGAGAAAAGAAAAATGAGTGAGAAACATCCACACACCCACTCCCACAACTGCTACAGCAAAACTGAAAAAAACATCAACATGAAGGCTTTGCAATTGCAACAAATGGCTCAACTCCCTAATCTTTACTGTAATGCCATTGTTATTGGTGACATGGTGTCAGCTCAAAAGCCATGATATGGTGCATCACAGAGTCATTTTGTGTTCATATTTCACAATTGGATGGGGAGAAAGCGGCATGCTTGAAAAAAGGAAAACAAAATTAATCTAACGAGCTTTCGCTTGTTAAGTACGTGCTCCGTCTCCAGTTGAATGACAATGACGATGCAGCCACTTACCACAATACACATTCCATTGTGAATAAATGAATATGTGAGCACACTGCAAAACAAAAGGAAAATGGAGGAATTAATTCAATGAAATGAAAAGCCTGCATTGCCAGATAAGCCATAAGGCTTTGCTGCCGAGGTATGAAATATGACAGCGTTTGGTGAGGCGCATGGATGCGGTGGCTGGGTCTGCATGATACAATCTGTCCATGCAGTGTCCACTGTGGTAGGTTTGTAGCTCCAGCAAGAGTTTCTTGCATCATTAATTCAGCATCTCCCTGGCGTAGTGTTTTGGCTGCTTTCTCTGCATATGGGCAAAGTAAATGCCAGGACAAACAGAGGTAAGAGGGCAGCAGAAAGAAAAAACTTTCACAAGAAATGTAACTTGCTCTCACAACCTTGACAAGCGTCCATACTTTTCCTTAGAGGAAACAAGAGTTATTGCCCTAGGGATCTGTAAACCGAACCATGCTCTGTTTCGAGAAGTTTGGCCGAGACTAGGGGCTTAAGGATAAATATGTACTTGTGTGTGTCTACTCCCAACTACAGTGGGAAAGATCAGAGAGGGAATCCATACCAAGATCCACATTCAGCCAGACCCACAGCAGTGCTTCAGAGCCAGCGGCTGCCCAGGGGGTGGGAAGCTGCACGTCCAGCCCCAGCAAGGCCACTCGGCTATCAGGACAGCTAAAACAGGCACAGTACTTGGCACTGAGCTACAAAGAGCTTGGGCCTGCAGGGGGAGTCCTGTCTGATGGGGAGGTGATAAAGATGGACGGTCACCCTGCCAACTACCTCTGAGTCATAAAGCAGGGACAAGTTGTTGGGGGTGGGCAAGGCTGGAAAAAAAATAGCAGTAAGACAGAAAGAGGGATGGTTGAAGTATAAGCTGCGCTGAGTAGCTCTGAATGCTGGGTAATTAGAATGGGAGAGCCCTTGACGAGGTTTTTTCTCAGAGCTGTGAGGATCCTGCTCACGGCTGAGGGTGTTATTTTCCACCGCCACATACTTTATTTCCTACCGTAACTCTGCTGTACTGCTTATGGAGTACTTGAATTTGTCCTGGCTCTATGTCACAAACCGGACTAAAACCATTACAAAGAGCTGTGGTGAGTGCAGTAGGGAGGCATTCAGAGGTTTGTAGTATTCTTACTCCATAGAGACAAAGAGAGAAGAGAAGACAAGAGTTTAAAGTATGTGACTTATCGACTTTACGAGCTATGGCAGCATCCTCGCAGCACGCTGTTTCGCATGAATGAGCTCATATGGTGACCAGCATGGGGGGGTGTCCTTATCACTCAGTGTAAACAAAACCAGCTTGAGATGTCCAGAATTTCCTGGAAGACAAGTCTTTTCATGAACTAAATATTAAATTAATTAAACTGACTGGGTTAACAGCATGACTTTGACATTTCTTTATCTATACAGATGCACAGGAATTTCTAGGAATTTCTAGGAAAATGAATGTGCCTACAGGGCATCTGCAGTGTGAGTCTGTTGACGAGCAGCAGCTAAAATGGACAAACTGTCATACACAGTATGAGTGTTTAAGAAGGTGAAAATAGATTTTTTTTTTTTTGTATTAACTATATTCTTTATTGTACACCGATGACTCAATAATAGATTCTTTTAAAAAAAGAAGGATGGCAAGATGAAAACTCAAAAGGTGTAGACAGGCAAGAGGCCACATTAAAATGCAGCTCAGCAAATACTCATTATTTTTACACTTGTACAGTCAAAGAGGAGGAAAGAACTCTGCATTATATGAGGGTAACACTTCAGATTAGTGGACTGTAAAGGGAAAAAAAGGAGTGAATTTGAATGTATTCCATCTATGGCTCTCTGTTCTTCCCTCTGAAGTGTTTCCAGAATGAAGGGAAGGTACATGGAAAAGGTATTTAAGCATGACAGTGGAGCTGGAATTAGTTAAAGCTACAAAATACTGCTGTCAGAATCCCTTCTGTTCAGTCACACAGCCTAAGCCAGGCCTGCGAGTGACCTTGAATACATACATAAATGTATGAACACATGGAGATGCTATAGAAATATTTACATTTAGATACACTGGTGGTCCACTCAGGCTTATTCTCGGACTCAAGTTGACACAAATTCAACATTTCATTTCCCAAGTGTCAATTGTGCACTGTAAACCCTGTGCGTAGATATCAGCTGTGATTACCTGAACCATAAACAAGAGATTTTTCTATCAGAGGTTTAAAAATTCCACAATCAGATATTCAGGAAGACACGTTCAGATCATAACTCCACAGAGACTGATAACAGATCTTTAGTGTCTTCTGGTCTGAAATAGAGCTGGTTAACACTTGATGAATGTTAGAGATAAAACATGTTAACATGTATATAATAAAATCAGTGTGTATCCATTACCCAGGAGCCAGTCAAAAAATTCCCTTTGTTGGTCATTATTTACTGATAGAAGGGTGAGTTGAGCGGCGTGCGTTGCTGCCATTTTGGTGGCCAGAATTGGAAATTTTCATATTCTACACATAGTGGATTTTAGAGGGGAAATCTGCCAATTTTACACTTCAAAGTGGGTTTACAGGTTTGAGGGAGTGCTACTGCATACGTGAAAATAGTTGTAAAAGGCCTTTTGTGGCTCCAGAAGGAGCCAGTGGAGTAATCTTTTAAGGAATTAAATGGGAACCTTTCACAGTGAATAGTTTTATAGAGCAGGATGTCAGTGTGAAAAAAAAAAAAAAAAAAAGAATTTTGATTAAAAGTTAATTCTTGATCTTGGAAAACATAAATTGGTGAAACAAATAAATAAAAATCTGAACTCACTTACAAGCTTTTTCCAGTATTTTCAGCCCTAATTTATTTATTAGGTCAAAATTGTTCCAGTTTTTTGAAATTACATAAAAACTCCTGTGTTGCCAATCTTAAAATAATATGTCGACTGCTTTAGATGGAAAGTTGTTTTAAACCACTGGATATTTAAATGAAAAGCAATATCAAATTAGAACATTTGCACCTGAAGTAAACATTTTAAACACTGAATCTCATTCTTCTTGGGGCCAAAATATGGTCAAAGGCGTTATTCTTAAGAAATGTACAAATAAGATATTTAATAACTGGGTCACATTTTCAGTATTTTTTTCAGATGGTAGGCATCAGCCATGTGTAAGTCTAAGGTTAAATTGTCAACACTGCCTCCCTACAAGGTGATCTAGCGTATTATTTAGAGCTGTAGGCACTGATGCGCTCCATTTCTCCATTGCATTCGCTGCCATTTTTAAACATTTATTTACCCAGAGAAAGTTGACTGAGCAAGCCTGCCCTTTCTCTCCAGCGCCCTGCTAAACAGTCATAGAGTTACACATATTTACACCTGGGACCTGCACAGTGCAACTACAGACCTCCGCTATTAGTCACTGTGTCACTTTGAGGCAATTGTGGGTTCACTGTTTCTCTCACAGGATCATTAACAGTGATTGTTAGGGCAAGGAGGAATATACTTGATTCACTACTTTCCCCTTGAGTCTTTTATCAGCTCATCGGGGGCATTAGTCCAACTCTCCAGCTGCTTAGCCACTTTTTTACCTCCATCATCAAATATTGAGTCGACAACATGCGAACTGGTATTGTGTAATTTCACTGTTTGACCTCCCAACCACACATTCCCCTCCAATTATTCTCTCCACATCTGACAAATTTTAGTCCGATCTGGGTCACCTAAGACATTAATCAGTTTTTGTTTTCTGCCTAATGCTTCTCACATTAACATCATCTTGCCGCCGAAACAATGGAAAGCATTAATGACTATAGATACGACCTTTCACTGTCTTTCCTCTGTTTCCTCTCTCTCCCACTCACCAATGGCACTGCTTTTTGTCCCTTATCCCCATTCCATAACTATGCATCATGTCCAATCATGCATTCTCAGTCCACCACCGGCTACATTAACCTTTGCACATTGCGCAAGCAAAAATTCGCCATACAAATCTCGGGAAGTCTCAAGGGGTGAAAGGCCATTAAGTGGTCTATGAGGAGCCTTAAACTCTGCCACGCCTGCCTTGCCACACTCTCTTAAGTCCATTACAGAAGACGAGGGGCAATGCAGATACCACAGGCTTTTTTTTTTTTTTTTTTCCTTTTCCCAAAAGAGAGCTTTACACTTTCAAGATCTTCACAACCCACTGACCACAGAGTCCACCAGTGTTTGCTTGAAGCCATGACAATACAGGACCCATTCAACTATTTACAGTGTGTCTTCAGTAAATATTTACAGTATGGATTGTTCAACCAAGAGGAAAAACTCTCTTTTGATCTGGGGGGGGGGGGGAAATTTTTTTT